>NC_053024.1:246950315-246971089 GCF_003073215.2 Triticum urartu | reverse complement strand
TCACTGATGATTTTCGCTCAAAGTCCTCGGAGGATGGGTTGCTCTCAAATGACAAGTGCCAGCTTCTCACGGAGCAGCCAACCAGCTAGTGGTTGTAGGGGGCGGCTATTTATAGCCTAGGGAGTAGCCCGACATGATAAGACATAAATGCCCTTCAACTGATATAACAGTTAGGTGGATAGATATTTTGGGACAGTTGGCGCATAGCACAGCAACGGTCGGAATTTTGAGTAGCAAAATCCTCACGGCTATCATGTTCCTCACTGTGTAGGCAATCTGCACTGGCGAATTCCTAACTCCTCAGTCAGAACAAATTCCTCAGAGACTAGAAGAACTTCGTCTCTGTCACTGAAGAAATTGACTGAACTGTATGAGATTTCCAATGGCTTCACTCGAAGGAATTGGTAGGTGTAGGATTTTGAGTTGAGCATCACATGGAAATTTTTCCTTAGTATTTCCTCGACCCCCTTTAACAGTACAGTGCTTCCTATGACTCAAGAAAGAGAAAATTAAACTACGAAAACAAAAGTCTTCACGCTTCATGTTCCTCGAATGAATACCAAGTCTTCAAGGTCACACCAATTTCTTCACTTTCAAAGTCTTCAGAAAGTCTTCAGAATACCAAATTCTTCAGATGAAGAACTTCATTTTTAGGGGTCGACTTTCTTTGTAAATATCAAACTCCTCATAGACTTATAGACCTTGTACACTCATAAACACATTAGTCCCTTAACCTATAAGTCTTCAATACACCAAAATCACTAAGGGGCACTAGATGCACTTATAGTCAACACGACGGCGTGGTGACGATGATGATGGTCTACCATCGCAGGGCTTCGCCTAAGCACCGCTACAGTATTATCGAGGTGGACTATGGTGGAGGGGGGCACCGCACACGGCTAAAAGATGAAATCAATTGTTGTGTCCATGGGGTGCCCCCGTATATAAAGGAGCAAGGGGGGAGGTGCGGCCCCGGGAGGCGTGCCAGGAGTCCTACTCCCACCGGGAGTAGGACTCCCTCCCTTCCTTGTTGGATTAGAGAAGGGGGAAAGAGGAGGGAGAGAGGAAGGAAAGGGGGGCGCCGACCCCCTCTCCTTGTCCTATTCGACTAGAGGGGGAGGGGCGCGCGGCCCTGCCCTAGCCGCCTCTCCTCTTCTCCACTAAGGCCCACTATGGCCCATTAAGCCCCCGGGGGGTTCCGGTAACCCCTCGGTACTCGGTAAAATCCCAATTTCACCCGAACATTTCGATATCCAAATATAGGCTTCCAATATATCAATCTTCATGTCTCGACCATTTCGAGACTCCTCGTCATGTCCGTGATCACATCCGGGACTCTGAACAACCTTCGGTACATCGAAACTCATAAACTCATAATATAATCGTCATCGAAACTTTAAGCGTGCGGACCCTACGGGTTCGAGAACTATGTAGACATGATCGAGACACGTCTCTGGTCAATAACCAATAGCGGAACCTAGATGCTCATATTGGCTCCCACATATTCTACGAAGATCTTTATCGGTCAGACTGCATAACAACATACGTTGTTCCCTTTGTCATCGGTATGTTACTTGCCCGAGATTCGATCGTCGGTATCTCAATACCTAATTCAATCTCATTACCGGCAAGTCTCTTTACTCGTTCTGTAATACATCATCCCGCAACTAACTCATTAGTTGCAATCCTTGCAAGGCTTAAGTGATGTGCATTACCGAGTGGGCCCAGAGATACCTCTCCGACAATCGGAGTGACAAATCCTAATCTCGAAATACGCCAACCCAACAAATACCTTCGGAGACACCTGTAGAGCACCTTTATAATCACCCAGTTACGTTGTGACGTTTGGTAGCACACAAAGTGTTCCTCCGGTAAACGGGAGTTGCATAATCTCATAGTCATAGGAACATGTATAAGTCATGAAGAAAGCAATAGCAACATACTAAACGATCAAGTGCTAAGCTAACGGAATGGGTCAAGTCAATCACCACATTTTCCTAATGATGTGATCCCGTTAATCAAATGACAACTCATGTCTATGGTTAGGAAACATAACCATTTTTTATCAACGAGCTAGTCAAGTAGAGGCATACTAGTGACACTTTATTTGTCTATGTATTCACACAAGTATTATGTTTCCGGTTAATACAATTCTAGCATGAATAATAAACATTTATCATGATATAAGGAAATAAATAATAACTTTATTATTGCCTCTAGGGCATATTTCCTTCAGTCTCCCACTTGCACTAGAGTCAATAATCTAGATTACATAGTAATGATTCTAACACCCATGGAGTCTTGGTGCTAATCATGTTTTGCTCGTGGAAGAGGCTTAGTCAACAGGTTTGCAACATTCAGATCCGTATGTATCTTGCAAATTTCTATGTCTCCCACCTGGACTAGATCCCGGATGGAATTGAAGCGTCTCTTGATGTGCTTGGTTCTCTTGTGAAATCTGGATTCCTTCGCCAAGTCAATTGCTCCAGTATTGTCACAAAAGATTTTCATTAGACCCGATGCACTAGGTATGACACCTAGATCGGATATGAACTCCTTCATCCAGACTCCTTCATTTGCTGCTTCCGAAGCAGCTATGTACTCTGCTTCACATGTAGATCCCGCCACGACGCTTTGTTTAGAACTGCACCAACTGACAGCTCCATCGTTCAATGTAAACACGTATCCGGTTTGTGATTTAGAATCATCCGGATCAGTGTCAAAGCTTGCATCAACGTAACCATTTACAATGAGCCCTTTGTTACCTCCATAAATGAGAAACATATCCTTAGTCCTTTTCAGGTATTTCAGGATGTTCTTGACCGCTGTCTAGTGATCCACTCCTAGATTACTTTGGTACCTCCCTGCTAGACTTATAGCAAGGCACACATCAGGTCTCATACACAGCATTGCATACATGATAGAGCCTATGGCTGAAGTATAGGGAACATCTTTCATCTTCTCTCTATCTTCTGCACTGGTCGGGCATTGAGTCTTACTCAACTTCACACCTTGTAACACAGGCAAGAACCCTTTCTTTGCTTCATCCATTTTGAACTTCTTCAAAACTTTGTCAAGGTATGTGCTTTGTGAAAGTCCAATTAAACGGCTTGATCTATCCCTATAGATCTTGATGCCCAATATATAAGCAGCTTCACCGAGGTCTTTCATTTAAAAACTCTTATTCAAGTATCCCTTTATGCTATCCAGAAATTCTATATCATTTCCAATCAGCAATATGTCATCCACATATAATATCAGAAATGCTACAGAGCTCCCACTCACTTTCTTGTAAATACAGGCTTCTCCAAAAGTCTGTACAAAACCAAATGCTTTGATCACACTATCAAAGCGTTTATTCCAACTCCGAGAGGCTTACACCAGTCCATAAATGGATCGCTGGAGCTTGCACACTTTGTTAGCTCCCTTTGGATCGACAAAACCTTCCGGTTGCATCATATACAACTCTTCTTCCAAAAATCCATTCAGGAATGCAGTTTTTACATCCATTTGCCAAATTTCATAATCATAAAATGCGGCAATTGCTAACATGATTCGGACAGACTTAAGCATCGCTACGGGTGAGAAGGTCTCATCGTAGTCAATCCCTTGAACTTGTCGAAAACCTTTCGCAACAAGTCGAGCTTTGCAGACAGTAATATTACCGTCAGCGTCAGTCTTCTTCTTGAAGATCCATTTATTCTCAATGGCTTGCCGATCATCGGGCAAGTCAACCAAAGTCCACACTTTGTTCTCATACATGGATCCCATCTCAGATTTCATGTCCTCAAGCCATTTTTCAGAATCTGGGCTCACCATTGCTTCTTCATAGTTCGTAGGTTCGTCATGGTCTAGTAACATAACCTCCAGAACAGGATTACTGTACCACTCTGGTGCAGATCTTACTCTGGTTGACCTACGAGGTTCAATAACAACTTGATCTGAAGTTCCATGATCATCATCATTAACTTCCTCACTAATTGGTATAGACGTCATAGGAACCGGTTTCTGTGATGAACTACTTTCCAATAAGGGAGCAGGTATGGTTACCTCATCAAGTTCTACTTTCCTCCCACTCACTTCTTTCGAGAGAAACTCCTTCTCTAGAAAGGATCCATTCTTAGCAACGAATGTCTTGCCTTCGGATCTGTGATAGAAGGTGTACCCAACAGTCTCCTTTGGGTATCCTATGAAGACACATTTCTCCGATTTGGGTTTGAGCTTATCAGGTTGAAGCTTTTTCACATAAGCATTGCAGCCCCAAACTTTAAGAAATGACAACTTTGGTTTCTTGCCCACCCACAGTTCATAAGGCGTCGTCTCAATGGATTTCGATGGTGCCCTATTTAACGTGAATGCGGCCGTCTCTAAAGCATAACCCCAAAAGATAGCGGTAAATCAGTAAGAGACATCATAGATCGCACCATATCTAGTAAAGTACGATTACGACGTTCGGACACACCATTACGTTGTGGTGTTCCGGGTGGCGTGAGTTGCGAAACTATTCCGCATTGTTTCAAATGACCAAACTCGTAACTCAAATATTCTCCTCCTCGATCAGATCATAGAAACTTTATTTCTCTTTACGATGATTTTCAACTTCACTCTGAAATTCTTTGAACTTTTCAAATGTTTTGGACTTATGTTTCATTAAGTAGATATACCCATATCTACCTAAATCATCTGTGAAGGTGAGAAAATAACGATACCCACTGCGGGCCTCAATATTCATTGGTCCACATACATCAGTATGTATGATCTCCAATAAATCAGTTGCTCGCTCCATAGTTCCAGAGAACGGCGTTTTAGTCATCTTGCCCACGAGGCACGGTTCGCAAGTACCAAGTGATTCATAATCAAGTGGTTCCAAAGGTCCATCAATATGGAGTTTCTTCATGCGATTCACACCGATATGACCTAAACGGCAGTGCCACAAATAAGTTGCACTATCATTATCAACTCTGCATCTTTTGGCTTCAACATTATGAATATATGTATCACTACTGTCGAGATTCATCAAAAATAGACCACTCTTCAAGGGTGCATGACCATAAAAGATATTACTCATATAAATAGAACAACCATTATTCTCTGATTTAAATGAATAACCATCTCGCATCAAACAAGATCCAAATATAATGTTCATGCTCAACGCTGGCACTAAATAACAATTATTTAGGTCTAATATTAATCCCGAAGGTAGATGTAGAGGTAGCGTGCCGACGGCGATCACATCGACTTTGGAACCGTTTCCCACGTGCATCGTCACCTTGTCCTTGGCCAGTGTTCGCTTAATCCGTAGTCCCTGTTTTGAGTTGCAAATATTAGCAACAGAACCAATATCAAATACCTAGGTGCTACTGTGAGCTCTGGTAAGGTACACATCAATAACATGTATATCACATATACCTTTGTTCACCTTGCCATCCTTCTTATCCGCCAAATACTTGGGGCAGTTCTGCTTCCAGTGACCAGTCTGCTTGCGGTAGAAGCACTCAGTCTCACGCTTAGGTCCAGACTTGGGTTTCTTCTCTTGAGCAGCAACTTGTTTGCTGTTCTTCTTGAAGTTCCCCTTCTTCTTCCCTTTGCCCTTTTTCTTGAAACTGGTGGTCTTATTGACTATCAACACTTGATGCTCCTTCTTGATTTCTACCTCCGCAGCCTTTAGCATTGTGAAGAGCTCGGGAATCGTCTTATCCATCCCTTCCATGTTATAGTTCATCACAAAGCTTTTGTAGCTTGGTGGCAGTGATTGAAGAATTCTGTCAATGACGCTATCATATGGAAGATTAACTCCCAATTGAATCACGTGATTGCAGTACCCATACATCTTGAGTATATGCTCACTGACAGAACTATTCTCCTCCATCTTGTAGCTGTAGAACTTATTGGAGACTTCATATCTCTCAATCCGGGCATTCTTTTGAAATATTAACTTCAACTCCTGGAACATCTCATATGCTCCATGACGTTCAAAACGTCGTTGAAGTCCTGGTTCTAAGCCGTAAAGCATGGCACATTGAACTATCGAGTAGTCATCATCTTTGCTCTGCCAGACGTTCATAACATCTGGTGTTGCTCCTGCAGCAGGTTGGCACCTAGCGGTGCTTCCAGGACGTAATTCTTCTGTGCAGCAATGAGGTTAATCCTCAAGTTACGGACCCAGTCTGTGTAATTGCTACCATCATCTTTCAACTTTGCTTTCTCAAGGAACGTATTAAAATTTAACGGAACAACAGCACGGGCCATCTATCTACAAACAACATAGACAAGCAAGATACTATCAGGTACTAAGTTCATGATAAATTTAAGTTCAATTAATCATATTACTTAAGAACTCCCACTTAGATAGACATCTCTCTAATCCTCTAAGTGATCACGTGATCCATATCAACTAAACCATAACCGATCATCACGTGAAATGGAGTAGCTTTCAATGGTGAACATCACTATGTTGATCATATCTACTATATGATTCACGCTCGACCTTTCAGTCTCAGTGTTCCGAGGCCATATCTGCATATGCTAGGCTCGTCAAGTTTAACCTGAGTATTCTGCGTGTGCAAAACTGGCTTGCACCCGTTGTAGATGGACGTAGAGCTTATCACACCCGATCATCATGTGGTGTCTGCGCACGATGAACTTTGGCAACGGTGCATACTTAGGGAGAACACTTTGATCTTGAAATTTAGTGAGAGATCATCTTCATAATGTACCGTCAATCAAAGCAAGATAAGATGCATAAAGATAAACATCACATGCAATCAATATAAGTGATATGATATGCCATCATCATCTTGTGCTTGTGATCTCCATCTCCGAAGCACCGTCATGATCACCATCGTCACCGGCGCGACACCTTGATCTCCATCGTAGCATCGTTGTTGTCTTGCCAATCTTATGCTTCTACGACTATCGCTACCGCTTAGTGATAAAGTAAAGCATTACAGGGCGATTGCATTGCATACAATAAAGCGACAACCATATGGCTCCTGCCAGTTGCCGATAACTCGGTTACAAAACATGATCGTCTCATACAATAAAATTTAGCATCATGCTTTGACCATATCACACCACAATGTGCCCTGCAAAACCAAGTTAGCCATCCTCTACTTTGTTGTTGCAAGTTTTACGTGGCTGCTATGGGCTGAGCAAGAACCGTTCTTACCTACGCATCAAAACCACAACGATAGTTTGTCAAGTTGGTGTTGTTTTAACCTTCACAAGGACCGGGCGTAGCCACACTCGGTTCAACTAAAGTTGGAGAAACTGACACCCGCCAGCCACCTGTGTGCATAGCACGTCGGTAGAACCAGTCTCGCGTAAGCATACGCGTAATGTCGGTCCGGGCCGCTTCATCCAACAATACCGCTGAACCAAAGTATGACATGTTGGTAAGCAGTATGACTTATGTCGCCCACAACTCACTTGTGTTCTACTCGTGCATATGACATCTACGCATAAAACCAGGCTCGGATGCCACTGTTGGGGAACGTAGTAATTTCAAAATTTTCCTACGCACACGCAAGATCATGGTGATGCATAGCAACGAGAGGGGAGAGTGTTGTCCATGTACCCTCGTAGACCAAAAGCGGAAGCGTTAGCACAACGCGGTTGATGTAGCCGTACGTCTTCACGATCCAACCGATCAAGTACCGAACGCACAGTACCTCCGAGCTCAGCACACGTTCAGCCCGATGACGTCCCTCGAACTCCGATCCAGCCGAGTGTTGAGGGAGAGTTTCGTCAGCACGACGGCGTGGTGACGATGATGATGTTCTACCGACGCAGGGCTTCGCCTAAGCACCGCTACAGTATTATCGAGGTGGACTATGGTGGAGGGGGGCACCGCACACGGCTAAAAGATCAAATCAATTGTTTTGCCCATGGGGTGCCCCCTGCCCCCGTATATAAAGGAGCAAGGGGGAGGTGCGGCCGGCCAGGAGGAGGCGTGCCAGGAGGAGTCCTACTCCCACTGGGAGTAGGACTCCCTCCCTTCCTTGTTGGATTAGGAGAAGGGGGAAAGAGGAGGGAGAGAGGAAGGAAAGGGGGGGCTCTGCCCCCCTCTCCTTGTCCTATTCGGACTAGAGGGGGAGGGGCATGCGGCCCTGCCCTAGCCGCCTCTCCTCTTCTCCACTAAGGCCCACTATGGCCCATTAAGCCCCCGGGGGGTTCCGGTAACCCCTCGGTACTCCGGTAAAATCCCGATTTCACCCGGAACATTTCCGATATCCAAATATAGGCTTCCAATATATCAATCTTCATGTCTTGACCATTTCGAGACTCCTCGTCATGTCCGTGATCACATTCGGGACTCTGAACAACCTTCAGTACATCAAAACTCATAAACTCATAATATAATTGTCATCGAAACTTTAAGCGTGCGGACCCTACGGGTTCGAGAACTATGTAGACATGACCGAGACACGTCTCCGGTCAATAACCAATAGCGGAACCTGGATGCTCATATTGGCTCCCACATATTCTACGAAGATCTTTATCGGTCAGACCGCATAACAACATACATTGTTCCCTTTGTCATCGGTATGTTACTTGCCCGAGATTCGATCATCAGTATCTCAATACCTAGTTCAATCTCGTTACCGGCAGGTCTCTTTACTCGTTCCATAATACATCATCCCGCAACTAACTCATTAGTTGCAATCCTTGCAAGGCTTAAGTGTTGTGCATTACCGAGTGGGCCCAGATATACCTCTCCGACAATAGGAGTGACAAATCCTAATCTCGAAATATGCCAACCCAACAAATACCTTCGGAGACACCTGTAGGGCACCTCTATAATCACCCAGTTACATTGTGACGTTTGGTAGCACACAAAGTGTTCCTCCGGTAAACGGGAGTTGCATAATCTCATAGTCATAGGAACATGTATAAGTCATGAAGAAAGCAATAGCAACATACTAAACGATCGAGTGCTAAGCTAACGGAATGGGTCAAGTCAATCACCACATTTTCCTAATGATGTGATCCCGTTAATCAAATGACAACTCATGTTTATGGTTAGGAAACATAACCATTTTTTATCAACGAGCTAGTCAAGTAGAGGCATACTAGTGACACTTTATTTGTCTATGTATTCACACAAGTATTATGTTTCTGGTTAATACAATTCTAGCATGAATAATAAACATTTATCATGATATAAGGAATTAAATAATAACTTTATTATTGCCTATAGAGCATATTTCCTTCAAAGCAAAGGTTTAAGCTTGGGGGAGTTGATACGTCTCTGTCATATCTACTTTTCCAAACACTTTTGCCCTTGTTTTGGACTCTAACTTGCATGATTTGAATGGAACTAACCCGGACTGACGTTGTTTTCAGCAGAATTGCCATGGTGTTATTTTTGTGCAGAAATAAAAGTTCTCGGAATGACCTGAAAATCAACAGAGAATTATTTTGGAATATATAAAAAATACTGGAAGGAAGATCCACGTCAGGGGGGCCACCACATGTCCACAAGGGTGGGGGTGCGCCCTACCCCCCTGGGCGCGCCCCCTGCCTCGTGGGCCCCCTGACGCTCCATCGACCTCAACCCTGACTCCATATATTCACTTTCGGGGAGAAAAAAACAGGGAGAAGGATTCATCGTGTTTTACGATATGGAGCCGCCGCCAAGCCCTAAACTCTCTCGGGAGGGCTGATCTAGAGTCCGTTCGGGGCTCCGAATAGGGGAATCCGTCGTCATCATCAACCATCCTCCATCACCAATTTCATGATGCTCACTGTCGTGCATGAGTAATTCCATCATAGGCTTGCTAGACGGTGATGGTTTGGATGAGATTTATCATGTAATCGAGTTAGTTTTGTTAGGGTTTGATCCCTAGTATCCACTATGTTCCGAGATTGATGTTGTTTTGACCTTGCTATGCTTAATGCTTGTCACTAGGGCCCGAGTGCCATGATTTCA
This sequence comes from Triticum urartu, assembly GCF_003073215.2. NCBI lineage: Eukaryota > Viridiplantae > Streptophyta > Magnoliopsida > Poales > Poaceae > Triticum > Triticum urartu. Next base: position 246,961,158 of record NC_053024.1, on the reverse strand, counting down.
GATCTGAACCTATTATGTTTTCATCAATATATGAGAGTTCTTGATCCTATCTTGCAAGTCTATAGTCACCTACTATGTGTTATGATCCGGCAACCCCGAAGTGACAATAATCGGGACCACTCCCGGTGATGACCGTAGTTTGAGGAGTTCATGTATTCACTATGTGTTAATGCTTTGGTCCGGTACTCTATTAAAAGGAGGCCTTAATATCCCTTAGTTTCCAATAGGACCCCACTGCCATGGGAGGGTAGGACAAAAGATGTCATGCAAGTTCTTTTCCATAAGCACGTATGACTATATTCGGAATACATGTCTACATTACATTGATGAATTGGAGCTAGTTCTGTGTCACCCTAGGTTATGACTATTACATGATCGATCGCACCGGCATAATTCTCCATCACCGATCCATTGCCTACGAGCTTTCCATATATTGTTCTTCGCTTATTTACTTTTCCTTTGCTATTGTTACAATCACTACAAAACACCCAAAATACTACTTTTGTTACCATTACTTTTGCTATCGTTACCACTACTATCATATTACTTTGCTACTAAACACTTTGCTGTAGATATTAAGTTTCCAGGTGTGGTTGAATTGACAACTCAGCTGCTAATACTTGAGAATATTCTTTGGCTCCCCTTGTGTCGAATCAATAAATTTGGGTTGAATACTCTACCCTTGAAAACTGTTGTGATCCCCTATACTTGTGGGTTATCACACATGCTCACTGGTTGAGCTATTCTCCTCCATCTTGTAGGCAAAACACTTTGTCAGAGGTCTCATACCTCTCGACTCGGGCATGAGTCTGAAATACAAATTTCAGCTCTTGGAACATCTTATATGCTCCGTGGCATTCGAAATGTTTTTGAAGTCCCGGTTCTAAGCCGTAAAGCATGGTGCACTAAACTATCAAGTAGTCATCATACCGAGCTTTGCCAAACGTTCATAATGTCTACACCTGCTCCTGCAATAGGTCTGTCACCTAGCGGTGCATCAAGGACATAATTCTTCTGTGCAGCAATGAGGATAATCCTCAGATCACGGACCCAGTCCGCATCATTGCTACTATCATCTTTCAACATAGTTTTTCTCTATGAACATATCAAAAATAAATGGGGAGCTACATCACGAGCTATTGATCTACAACATAGTTATGCAAATACTATCAGGACTAAGTTCATGATAAATTAAAGTTCAATTAATCATATTACTTAAGAACTCCCACTTAGTAGACATCCCTCTAGTCATCTAAATGATCACGTGATCCAAATCAACTAAACCATGTCCGATCATCACGTGAGATGGAGTAGTTTTCAATGGTGAACATCATTATGTTGATCATATCTACTATATGATTCACGCTCGACCTTTCGGTCTCCAGTGTTCCGAGGCCATATCTGCATATGCTAGGCTCGTCAAGTTTAACCCGAGTATTCCGCGTGTGCAAAACTGGCTTGCACCCGTTGTATGTGAACGTAGAGCTTATCACACCCGATCATCACGTGGTGTCTTGATGACCCACAAGTATAGAGGATCTATCGTAGTCCTTTCGATAAGTAAGAGTGTCGAACCCAACGAGGAGCAGAAGGAAATGATAAGCGGTTTCCAGTAAGGTATTATATGCAAGTACAGAAACAAGTGTTAACAGATAGTTTTGTGATAGGATAATTTGTAACGAGCAATAAGTAACAAAAGTAAATAAAGTGCAGCAAGGTGGCCCAATCCTTTTTGTAGCAAAGGACAAGCCTGGACAAACTCTTATATAGAGAAAAGCGCTCCCGAGGACACATGGGAATATCGTCAAGCTAGTTTTCATCACGTTCATATGATTCGTGTTCGGTACTTTGATAATTTGGTATGTGGGTGGACCGGTGCTTGGGTGCTGCCCTTACTTGGACAAGCATCCCACTTATGATTAACCTCTATTGCAAGCATCCGCAAATACAACAAAAGTATTAAGGTAAACCTAACCATAGCATGAAACATATGGATCCAAATCAGCCCCTTACAAAGCAACGCATAAACTAGGGTTTAAGCTTCTGTCACTCTAGCAACCCATCATCTACTTATTACTTCCCAATGCCTTCCTCTAGGCCCAAATAATGGTGAAGTGTCATGTAGTCGACATTCACATAACACCACTAGAGGAGAGACAACATACATCTCATCAAAATGCCGAACGAATACCAAATTCACATGACTACTAATAGCAAGACTTCTCCATGTCCTCGGGAACAAAAGTAACTACTCACAAAGAATAGACACGTTCATAATCAGAGGGGTATTAATATGCATATAGGATCTGAACATATGATCTTCCACCAATTAAACCAACTAGCATCACCTACGAGTAATTAACACTACTAGCAACCTACTAGCACCAATCTCGGACTTGGAGACAAGAATTGGATACAAGAGATGAACTAGGGTTTTGAGATGAGATGGTGTTGATGAAGATGTTGATGGAGATTGCCCTCTCCTGATGAGAGGAGCATTGGTGATGACGATGGCGATGATTTCCCCCTCCGGGAGGGAAGTTTCCCCGGCAGAACAGCTCCGCCAGAGCCCTAGATTGGTTCCGCCAAGGTTCCGCCTCGTGGCGGCGGAGTTTCGTTCGAGAAGATGGCTTATGATTTTTTTCCCATCGAAAGACTCCATATAGCAGAAGATGGTCACCGGAGGGCCACTAGGGGGCCCACGAGGTCGGGGGCGCGCCCCCTGGGGGTAGGGCGCGCCCCCCACCCTCGTGGGAAGGGTGTGGCCCCCCTGGTGAAGTTCTTGCTCTCAGTATTTTTTATATATTTGGAAAACATCTTCCGTGAAGTTTCAGGACTTTTGGAGTTGTGCAGAATAGGTCTCTAATATTTGCTCCTTTTCGAACCCAGAATCCCAGCTGCCGGCATTCTCCCTCTTTATGTAAACCTTGTAAAATAAGAGAGAATAGGCATAAGTATTGTGACATAATGTGTAATAACAGCCCATAATGCAATAAATATCGATATAAAAGCATGATGCAAAATGGACGTATCAACTCCCCCAAGCTTAGACCTCGCTTGTCCTCAAGCGAAAAGCCGAAATCGAGAAATATGTCCACATGTTTAGAGATAGAGGTGTCTATAAAAATAAAATACGGACATGAGGGCATCATGATCATTCTTAGAACAGCAACTTTATAATTCTTGTCATATAATCTCTAATGTAGAGTAATAATTCAATCACAATATCAAGTATGAATCGTAAACTTCATTGAAAACTAACAAACTACAATCTGAGTCATTGAAGCAATTGCAATTTATCATAACATAGGAAAGAGTCAATGTATAAGAGCTTTTCAGCAAGTCCACATACTCAACTATCATATAATCTTTCACAATTGCTGACACTCATGCAATACTTATGGGTATGGAGTTTTAATCGACATAGAGAAAGATAGGGGCTTATAGTTTTGCCTCCCAACATTTTACCTCAAGGTAATGTCAACAGTAATAGTTCATGAGAACTCACATCCAATTAGCGATATATACCAGGATCTTTCCAACATATTGTGCTTGCCAAAGGATAAAATGTAAAAAGGAAGGGTGAAGATCACCATGACTCTTATGCAATGTAGGAGATAAAAGTAAAAGATAGGCCCTTCGCAGAGGGAAGCAAAGGTTGTCATGCGCTTTTATGGTTGGATGCACAAAATCTTAATGTGAAAGAACGTCACTTTATATTGCCACTTGTGATATGGACCTTTATTATGCAGTCTGTCGCTTTTATTACTTCCATATCACACGCTCGTATAAAGCTTATTTCCTCCACACCAATCAATCATACATATTTAGAGAGCAATTTTTATTGCTTGCACCGATGACAATTTACTTGATGGATCTTGCTCAATCCATAGGTAGATATGGTGGACTCTTATGGCAAGACTGGTTTAAGGGTATTTGGAAGCACAAGTAGTATCTCTACTTGGTGCAATGAATTTGGCTAGCATGAGGGGGAAAGGCAAGCTCATCATGTTGGAAAATCCAAGACAATATAATTTATCTCAGATGTAAGAAAACATAACCCATTACATTGTCTTCCTTGTCCAATGTCAACTCTTTAGCATGTCATATTTTAATGAGTGCTCACAATCATAAAAGATGTCCAAGATAGTATATTTATATGTGAAGACTTCTCTTTCTTTATTACTTCCTATTAATTGCAACGATGACCAAAACTGTGTTTGTAAACTCTCAACAACTTTTATTCATCATACTCTTTCTATGTGAGCTCATTACTCTCCATAAGACTCATATGATCTCTTTGTTTCTTTTTATTTCTTTCTTTTCTTTTATTCCCTTAGGATCATGGCAAAATAATCAAGCCCTTGACTCAACACTAATCTTTATTATATAGCTAACGGACTCGATTACATAGAAGGATAATAAAGCAAGACTCACGGCTAGATCATACTAAGAACTTTTATTCTACTAGATCAAGATATTATCAAAAGGATCGAACTAAGAAAAAGGTAAAGATAAAAGTGATGGTGATACGATACCGAGGCACTCCCCCAAGCATGGCAGTTGCCAAGAGGAGTGCCCATACCAATGTGATTATGTCTCCTTTGTTGGTGAAGAAGGTGGAGTCGTTGATGATGGATGGTCGCACATCGAGCATAGGAGGTCTTCTAACTTGCGGATAATGCCCTTGAGTGCGATGATATGCTCCTTCAACAAAATATTTTCACGTGTGAGATACTTATTTTGTATGTGAGCTAACTCGATCATCTTGAAAGCTTCGATCTCAGTTGGGGTAAGAAGATTGTGATCAAGTTGAAGGATGTCTTCTGTTGCCGGAGCTTGGTCCTCCGTGGCCTTCTTGATCCCTTCATCCTTGTTGGTCTCCATGGGTTCTTCTCTCTTCAGCTCTATCTTCATTAGCCAAGCATCGTTGCCCTCATGGTTGGAGGAGGAGGGAGACGACATAGTGCCTGGCCTTGACAACCCTGACAGAAAACAGCTCGAAACAAAGACAGGAGATTTTTGCGTGATATGGGAGTCAAAACCCCCGGGAGATTATATAATGAATTTTTACCGACCAAAATACGTGTCGTGTACGAAAACGGAGTCCGGAGAGCACACGAGGTGCCCACGAGGTAGGGGGCGCACCCAGTAGGGTAGGGCGTGCCCTCCACCCTCGTGGAGCCCTCTTGTCCTTCCTGGACTGCTGCTTATTTTTCTATTTTTCTAAATATTCTAAAACGGAGAAATATTGCCTTAAACCTGTTTTGGAGTCGGTTTACTTACCGTACCACATACCTATTCCTTTTCGGTGTCTGAAACGTTCCGGAAAGTGTCCCTTATGTATTCCTCCGGGGTTATGGTTTCAATAACATTAGTTTCAACATTTATGGGATTACCTGAGATATAATGTTTGATTCTTTGACCGTTCACCACCTTCGGATTTGTGCCTTCGAAGTTGTTAATTTTTATGGCACCGGAACGGTAGACCTCCTCGATAATGTAAAGACCTTCCCATTTAGAGAGAAGTTTTCCTGCAAAAAATCTTAAACAAGAGTTGTATAGCAATACATAATTACCTACATTAAACTCGCGCTTTTGTATCCTTTTATCTTGCCATCTTTTAACTTTTTCTTTAAACAACTTGGCATTTTCGTAGGCTTGGGTTCTCCATTCATCAAGTGAGCTAATATCAAATAACCTCTTCTCACCGGCAAGTTTAAAATCATAATTAAGTTCTTTAATAGCCCAATAAGCCTTGTGTTCTAGTTCGAGAGGTAAGTGACATGCTTTTCCTGTAGCGACCAGACCTCAAACGGTCCAATCTCTGTGCTCAGGTGTCATCCCTGGATCAGTAATGCTGACACCACACAGTACTTGAAGGATTTATAACAGAGTAGCAATCACACACTTATTACATCGAGTGTCTCAAAAGAGAACTTATTACAATAAATATGGCTTAAGGCCATCTAATAACGATAACAGCGGAAGGCTTGGAAGATAAGTGAGTCCATCAACTCCAACGGCATCACTGAGTATAGAACCACGACCTAAAACTCCTTAATCGTCGTCTGAAAAGTCTGCAACATTAACGTTGCAGCCCGAAAACGGGTCAGCACATGGGATATGCTGGCAATGTAACACATAGAGAGTAATGGAATGAAATAGCTATTCTATATGCATATTTGGCTGGTGGAAAGCTCTATGGTTAGTTTTGCGTAAAGCCAATTTTTCCCTACTAAAGGAATAAATTTTTTTAACTATCATGGTAGTGTTAAACATTGAGAATGGTTGACAGCATTCTCAATCCCAATTAAGCATCATCATTAAACAACCAACAAAATTAATTTGAGTAACATGTTGAGATTCACATGATAATCCAAGTACTAGATACTCAAGATGTCCATAACCGGGGACACGGCTAACCATGATTAGTTTATACACTCTGCAGAGGTTTGCGCACTTTTCCCCACAAGACTCGATCGCCTCCGTTTGGTTTCTCGCACTACATGGTGTTTGAGAAGACGGATGACCGAGACATAGTCTTTCAGAAGCGCTAGCACCTTACGATCGGGTAGACCGTTACACCTACTTTCCCCTACATCTGCTAGTCTACCACTGTAAGAGTTCGCACAACTTAATCAACTATGCTAGAGCCCATAATAGCTTGTGGCTGCACACGGAAGTTTCTAGTATGAATAATCTCATGATCCCTTTGAGCCTGGGTGGCGGTCCATAAAGAAAACAGGCAAGTCCTGGAATACCCAGGTGCCTCAATCCACCCAGATGTGTGTTTAAGTTGCCACCTTAGATAAACCATTAATTAACAATCTCACATCTGTCATGGATACACTCACCCAATCCACGTCTACTAGCATAGCATGGCATAATAAGCAAACGTAGAAGTAACTCCCAAAGGTTTGATAATAAACAGGTAATAGGTACTACCTCAACTACTTCCCAAACCCACAATTTAATTAGATCCTAATCATGCAATGTGTGAGGATTGATCTAATGCAATAAAACTGGGTAGTAGGAAGCGGATCAAAGTGTTACTTGCCTTGCTGATGATCCGGGAAACCTAGTGATTCGAAGTAGCAAGCGGCGCACTCCGGGTACTCTATCGCAAACAAACAAGCATACAATAAGTACTCAACTAATGCACAGGTAAAACTCAAATAAGAGATCTAACCAGAAAGTTCAACTTAAGAACTCCGGTTGGCAAAAAGAATCAAACCGAACGAAGCAACGAAAGACAAACGGCAAAAGAAAAGGCTTCGTTTACTATTCTGGATCTAGGGCAATTTTTACAGTGGCAAAAACTTGTTTAAGTTGGTTAAACGGAAAGAGGGTTTCGAGACGAAACTCCAGGCGCTTGAATCGCCTGATTCCGATAAACGAGCGAAAAGTTAGACTAAAACGAAAATCGGATCAGAAATCACGATCAGAAAAATCGCGGATTTAATCCGAGAAAAAGAAAAACGATGAACGTTCGTTAAAACGAACGAGAACTCGCTAATTAAATAAACCGGAAAAACCGATCTATTTAAAAAACGAAACTAAAAAACAAACAAAACCGTCGGAAAACCGAACGGTTTTTCAAAAACCGGAGGCGAAAAAAAAACTACCTCCGACGAACGCGCGGCGCGGCGGTCGCGGGGGCGGGCGGCGGGCGGGGCGGCGCGGCGGCGGGGCGGCGCGGGCGGGCGGCGGCGGCGGGCGGCGCGGCGGCGGCGGGCGGCTAGGGTTAGGGTTTGGGGGGGCGCGGCTTGGGCTTCGGCCGGGCCTCGGGGCACTATAAAAAGGCCCGGCCAGGAGGAGTCCTGGCCGGTTACGGCCCAAGGTCGGTTCGGACGTTTTTTTAATAAATAATTACGCTCAGAAGAAAAAACAAAAGAAATACTAAACGGACTCCAAAATTCCCGAAATAAATTTTCCCCAGCTTATAAAATCAAGCCGCACAGGATGAACATTTATTTGGGGCCTAAATGCAATTTTGAAAAACATGCATTTTTCCTAAATTCAAATAAAATGGCAAATAAAACCAAAATAAAATCTAAATTGATTTTTTTATTAAATCATCAATATTTCTTTATTTTGGGAAAGTCATTTTATTCCCTCTCTCTTATTTTTGTAATAGAAATAATTGAAGATAAAATAAATAAAATCAAATGATCCTATTTTCAAAATTTGAGACAACTCAAATATGAAAATAACGAAATCCCCAATTCTCTCCAAGGGTCCTTGAGTTGTATAAAATTTCTAGGATCAACCAAAATGCAATAAATATGATATGCAATGATGATCTAGTGTATAACATTCCAAATTGAAAATTTGGGATGTTACAAACCTACCCCCCTTAAGGTGAATCTCGCCCTCGAGATTCGGGTTGGCTAGAAAATAGGTGAGGGTGGTCCTTCAGCAAATCTTCCTCTCATTCCCAGGTGGCTTCATCCTCTGTGTGGTGGCTCCACTGAACCTTGCAAAACTTGATAACCTTGCTGCGGGTGACTCGACTGGCATACTCCAGAATCTTAACTGGTTTCGACTCATAGGTCAAATCATTGTCCAACTGAATTGCTTCCAGTGGTACCGTATCTCTCAGCGGTATGCCAGCCATCTCTGCATGGCACTTCTTCAACTGGGATACATGGAACACGTCGTGAACTCCTGACAATCCTTCAGGTAATTCCAACTTGTAGGCTACTTCTCCCATACGTTCCAAAACTTTGTATGGGCCTACAAAACGTGGCGCTAACTTTCCCGTAACTCCAAAGCGCTTAACTCCTCGAAGTGGTGATACTCGAAGATAAACTCGGTCTCCGACTTCGTAAACTGTCTCCTTGCGTTTAGAATCTGCGTAGCTCTTCTGCCTGGATGGGCTACCTTGAGCCTATCGCGAATCAATTTCACTTTCTGTTCAGACTCCTTAATCAGATCCGGTCCAAACAACTGGCGGTCTCCAACTTCATCCCAGGACAATGGGGTCCTGCACCTCCTTCCGTACAAGGCTTCGAAAGGGGCCATCTTCAAACTGGATTGATAGCTGTTGTTGTAAGAGAACTCTGCATATGGCAAATTCTCGTCCCAACTAGATCCATAATCTAGCGCACAAGCTCTCAGCATATCCTCCAAAATCTGATTGACTCTCTCAGTCTATCCATCTGTTTGTGGGTGGAAAGCTGTGTTAAACTCCAGTCTGGTTCCCAAAGTTTCACGCAACTGATTCCAGAACCTTGAGGTAAATTGGGTTCCTCTATCTGATACTATGCTCCTTGGAACTCCATGCAGACAAACGATTCTAGTCATGTATATCTTTGCCAACTTTGCACTGGTATAGGTAGTCTTCATGGGAATGAAATGAGCTACCTTTGTCAAACGATCGACTACAACCCATATCGAGTCATAGCCTGAACGTGTTCCGGGCAATCCTGTAATAAAATCCATGCCTAACTTATCCCACTTCCATTCGGGTATCGGCAATGGCTGTAATAATCCTGCTGGCTTCTGATGCTCTGCCTTTACTCTCTGACATACATCACAAACCGCTACATATTCCGCAATATCCTTCTTCATTCCGGCCCACTAGAAAATACCTTCAAATCCAAATACATCTTGGTATTTCCTGGATGAATTGAATACGGTGAATCATGGGCCTCTTGTAAAATTAACTTCCTGATCTCCGAATCATTAGGCACATAAACACAGTCTTCAAACCATAAGGTATCGTGCTCATCCTCACGAAATCCCTTAGCTTTTCATTTGCTCATTTTCTCCTTAATAGAAGCAATCTCCTTGTCAGTCTTTTGGGCTTCTCTGATCTTATCCATCAACATAGACTGAATCTCCAATGTTGGTACATAGCCTTTCGGCACTATTTCCAAACATAGCTCTCGAAGATTTTCGTCTAACTCCCTTGGTAAATCTCCCGTCATTAGGGTGTTGACATGACTCTTGTGGCTCAACGCATCAGCTACTACGTTAGCCTTTCCAGGGTCATAATGCAATTTCATATCATAATCCTTGATGAGCTCCAACCATCTCCTTTGTCTGAGGTTCAACTCCTTCTGTGTGAAAATATACTTCAAACTCTTGTGATCCGTGTACACCTCGCAATGGTTTCCAATCAGAAAATGTCTCCAAGTCTTCAATGCATGTACTACGGCTGCTAACTCCAAATCATGTGTAGCATAATTCAACTCATGGGGCTTAAGTTATCGTGAGGCATATGAAACAACTCTTCCTTCCTGCATAAGAACTGCCCCCAGTCCTCGATGTGAAGCGTCACAATACACCTCATAATCCTTGGTCTGATCCGGTAAAATCAACACTGGTGAGGTAACCAAACGTTTCTTCAACTCCTGGAAACTAGCCTCACATTCCTCAGTCCATATGAACTTGGTATCCTTCTTCAACAACTCCGTCATAGGCTTCGCAATCTTTGAGAAATTCAAAACCTCCGGTAGTATCCTGCGAGTCCAAGAAAACTCCGGATCTCTCCAACTGTGGTTGGCGCTTCCCACTTGGTCACGGTATCAACTTTAGTGGGATCTACTGCTATACCTTATCCGGATATAACGTGTCCGAGAAATCCAACTTCTTTCAACCAAAACTCACATTTGCTAAAATTGGCATATAATTGATGTTCTCTGAGCTTACTAAGTACCAAACGCAAATGCTCCTTATGCTCCTCTTCATTCTTCCAGTAAACCAGGATATCATCAATGAACACGACGACGAACTTATCCAAGAACTCCATAAACACTTTGTTCATCATGTTCATAAAATATGCAGGTGCGTTAGTCAGACCAAATGACATAACGGTACTACTCGTACAGCTATA
>NC_053024.1:246928027-246949315 GCF_003073215.2 Triticum urartu | reverse complement strand
AAGGAGGGGGGGGGGGGGGGAGAGTGTTGTCTACGTACCCATGCAGACCGACTACGGAAGCGTTGACGCAACGTAGAGGAAGTAGTCGTACGTCTTCACGATCCAACCGATCAAGTACCGAAACTACGACACCTCCGAGTTCGAGCACACGCTCAGCTCGATGACGATCCCCGGACTCCGATCCAGCAAAGTTTCGGGGAAGAGTTCCGTCAGCACGACGGCGTGGTGACGATCTTGATGCACTACAGCAGCAGGGCTTCGCCTAAACTCCGCTACAGTATTATCAAGGAATATGGTGGCTGGGGGCACCGCACACGGCTAAGGAATAGATCACGTGGATCAACTTGTGTGTTCTAGGGTGCCTCTGCATCAGTATATAAAGGACTAGAGGGGGGAGGCTGGCCGGCCAAGGTGTGGCGCGCCAGGAGAGTCCTACTCCCTGTGGGAGTAGGCTTCCCCCCCCCCCCCAATCCTAGTTGGAATAGGATTCGCGGAGGGGGAAAAGAGAGGGAGGGGGCCGGCCACCTCTCCTAGTCCTAATAGGACTAGGGGAAGGGGGAGGCACGCAGCCCATGTAGGGCTGCCTCTTCTCTTTTCCACTAAGGCCCATCATGGCCCATTTAGCTCCCGGGGGGTTCCGGTAACCTTCCCGCTACTCCGATAAAATCCCGATTTCACCCGGAACACTTCCGATATCCAAACATAGGCTTCCAATATATCAATATTTATGTCTCGACCATTTCGAGACTCCTCGTCATGTCCGTGATCACATCCGGGACTCCGAACAACCTTCGGTACATCAAAATGCATAAACTCATAATATAACTGTCATCGTAACCTTAAGCGTGCGGACCCTACGGGTTCGAGAACAATGTAGACATGACCGAGACACGTCTCCGGTCAATAACCAATAGCGGGACCTGGATGCCCATATTGGCTCCTACATATTCTACGAATATCTTTATCGGTCAGACCGCATAACAACATACGTTGTTCCCTTTGTCATCGGTATGTTACTTGCCCGAGATTCGATCGTCGGTATTCCTATACCTAGTTCAATCTCGTTACCGGCAAGTCTCTTTACTCGTTCTGTAATACATCATCCCGCAACTAACTCATTTAGTTGCAATGCTTGCAAGGCTTAAGTGATGTGCATTACCGAGAGGGCCCAGAGATACCTCTCCGACAATTGGAGTGACAAAACCTAATCTCGAAATACGCCAACCCAACATGTACCTTTGGAGACACCTGTAGTACTCCTTTATAATCACCCAGTTACGTTGTGACGTTTGGAAGTACCCAAAGTGTTCCTCCGGTAAACGGGAGTTACATAATCTCATAGTTATGGGAACATGTATAAGTCATGAAGAAAGCAATAGCAACATACTAAACGATCGGGTGCTAAGCTAATGGAATGGGTCATGTCAATCAGATCATTCTCTTAATGATGTGATCCCGTTAATCAAATAACAACTCATTGTTCATGGTTAGGAAACATAACCATCTTTGATTAACGAGCTAGTCAAGTAGAGGCATACTAGTGACACTTTGTTTGTCTATGTATTCACACATGTATTATGTTTCCGGTTAATACAATTCTAGCATGAATAATAAACATTTATCATGATTATAAGGAAATAAATAATAACTTTATTATTGCCTCTAGGGCATATTTCCTTCAGTTTTGACATCCATCTGCCAAATTTCATAATCATAAAATGCGGCAATTGCTAACATGATTCGGACAGACTTAAGCATCGCTACGGGTGAGAAGGTCTCATCGTAGTCAACCCCTTGAACTTGTCGAAAACCTTTTGCGACAAGTCGAGCTTTGTAGACAGTAATATTACCGTCAGCGTCAGTCTTCTTCTTGAAGATCCATTTATTCTCAATTGCTTGCCGATCATCGGGCAAGTCAACCAAAGTCCATACTTTGTTCTCATACATGGATCCCATCTCAGATTTCATGGCTTCAAGCCATTTTTCGGAATCTGGGCTCACCATCGCTTCTTCATAGTTCATAGGTTCATTATGATCTAGTAGCATGACTTCCAGAACAGGATTACCGTACCACTCTGGCTCGGATCTTACTCTGGTTGATCTACGAGGTTCAGTAGTATCTTGTTCTGAAGTTTCATGAGCATTATCATTAGCTTCCTCACTAATTGTTGTAGGTGTCGCAGAAACAGATTTCTGTGATGTACTACTTTCCAATAAGGGAGCAGGTACAGTTACCTCGTCAAGTTCTACTTTCCTCCCACTCACTTCTTTCAAGAGAAACTCCTTTTCTAGAAAGGGTCCATTCTTAGCAACGAATGTCTTGCCTTCGGATCTGTGATAGAAGGTGTACCCAACAGTCTCCTTTGGGTATCCTATGAAGACACATTTCTCCGATTTGAGTTCGAGCTTATCAGGTTGAAGATTTTTCACATAAGCATCACAGCCCCAAACTTTAAGAAATGACAACTTTGGTTTCTTGCCAAACCATAGTTCATAAGGTGTCGTCTCAACGGATTTTGATGGTGCCCTATTTAACGTGAATGCGGCCATCTCTAATGCATAACCCCAAAATGATAGCGGTAAATTTGTAAGGGACATCATAGATCGCACCATATCAAGTAAAGTACGATTACGATGTTCGGACACACCATTACGCTGAGGTGTTCCGGGTGGCATGAGTTGCGAAACTATTCCGCATTGTTTCAGATGTAGACCAAACTCGTAACTCAAATATTCTCCTCCACGATCAGATCGCAGAAACTTTATTTTCTTGTTACGATGATTTTCAACTTCACTCTGAAATTCTTTGAACTTTTCAAATGTTTCAGACTTATGCTTCATTAAGTAGATATACCCATATCTGCTTAAATCATCTGTGAAGGTGAGAAAATAACGATATCCGCCACGAGCCTCAACATTCATCGGACCACATACATCTGTATGTATGATTTCCAACAAATCTGTTGCTCTCTCCATTGTACCGGAGAACAGTGTTTTAGTCATCTTGCCCATAAGGCACGGTTCGCAAGTACCAAGTGATTCATAATCAAGAGGTTCCAAAAGTCCATCGGTATGGAGTTTCTTCATGCGCTTTACACCGATATGACCTAAACGGCAGTGCCACAAACAAGTTGCACTATCATTATCAACTCTGCATCTTTTGGCTTCAACATTATGAATATGTGTGTTACTACTATCGAGATTCATCAAAAATAGACCACTCTTCAAAGGTGCATGACCATAAAAGATATTACTCATATAAATAGAACAACCATTATTCTCTGATTTAAATGAATAACCGTCTCACATTAAACAAGATCCAAATATAATGTTCATGCTCAACGCTGGAAATAACAATTATTTAGGTCTAATACTAATCCCGAAGGTAGATGTAGAGGTAGCGTGCCGACCGCGATCACATCGACTTTAGAACCATTTCCCACGCGCATCGTCACCTCGTCCTTTGCCAGTGTTCGCTTAATCCGTAGTCCCTGTTTCGAGTTGCAAATATTAGCAACAGAACCAGTATCAAATACCCAGGTGCTACTGCAAGCTCTAGTAAGGTACACATCAATAACATGTATATCACATATACCTTTGTTCACCTTGCCATCCTTCTTATCCGCCAAATACTTGGGGCAGTTCCGCTTCCAGTGACCAGTCTGCTTGCAGTAGAAGCACTCAGTTTCAGGCTTAGGTCCAGACTTGGGTTTCTTCTCCTGATCACCAACTTGCTTTCTTTTCTTCTTGAAGTTCCCCTTCTTCTTCCCTTTGCCCTTTTTCTTGAAACTAGTGGTCTTGTTGACCATCAACAGTTGATGCTCCTTCTTGATTTCTACCTCCGCAGCTTTCAGCATTGCGAAGAGCTCGGGAATAGTCTTATTCATCCCTTGCATATTATAGTTCATCACAAAGCTCTTGTAGCTTGGTGGCAGTGATTGGAGAATTCTGTCAATGACACAATCATCTGGAGGATTAACCCCATCTGAATCAAGTGATTATTATACCCAGACATTTTGAGTATATGCTCACTGACAGAACTGTTCTCCTCCATCTTGCAGCTATAGAACTTATTGGAGACTTCATATCTCTCAATCCAGGCATTTGCTTGAAATATTAACTTCAACTCCTGGAACATCTCATATGCTCCATGACATTCAGAACGTCGTTGAAGTCCCGATTCTAAGCCGTAAAGAATGGCACACTGAACTATCGAGTAGTCATCAGCTTTGCTCTGCCAGACGTTCATAACATCTGGTGTTGCTCCAGCAGCAGGCCTGGCACCCAGCGGTGCTTCCAGGACGTAATTCTTCTCTGCAGCAATGAGGATAATCCTCAAGTTACGGACCCAGTCCGTGTAATTGCTACCATCATCTTTCAACTTTGCTTTCTCAAGAACGCATTAAAATTTAACGGAACAACAGCACGGGCCATTTATCTACAATTAACATAAACAAGCAAGATACTATCAGGGACTAAGTTCATGATAAATTTAAGTTCAATTAATCATATTACTTAAGAACTCCTACTTAGATAGACATCCCTCTAATCTTCTAAGTGATTACGTGATCCAAATCAACTAAACCATAACCGATCATCACGTGAGATGGAGTAGTTTTCAATGGTGAACATCGCTATGTTGATCATATCTACTATATGATTCACGCTCGACCTTTCGGTCTCAGTGTTCCGAGGCCATATCTGCATATGCTAGGCTCGTCAAGTTTAACCTGAGTATTCTGCGTGTGCAAAACTGGCTTGCACCCATTGTAGATGGACGTAGAGCTTATCACACCCGATCATCACATGGTGTCTGGGCACGACGAACTTTGGCAACGGTGCATACTCAGGGAGAACACTTTTATCTTGAAATTTAGTGAGAGATAATCTTATAATGCTACCGTCAATCAAAGCAGGATAAGATGCATAAAAGATAAACATCACATGCAATCAATATAAGTGATATGATATGGCCATCATCATCTTGTGCTTGTGATCTCCATCTCCGAAGCACCGTCATGATCACCATCGTCACCGGCGCGACACCTTGATCTCCATCGTAGCATCGTTGTCGTCTCGCCAATCTTATGCTTCTACGACTATCGCTACCGCTTAGTGATAAAGTAAAGCATTACAGGGCGATTGCATTGCATACAATAAAGCGACAACCATATGGCTCCTGCCAGTTGCCGATAACTCGGTTACAAAACATGATCATGTCATACAATAAAATTTAGCATCATGCTTGACCATATCACATCACAACATGCCCTGCAAAAACAAGTTAGACGTCCTCTACTTTGTTGTTGCAAGTTTTACGTGGCTGCTACGGGCTTAAGCAAGAACCAATCTCACCTACGCATCAAAACCACAACGATAGTTTGTCAAATAGACTCCGTTTTAACCTTCGCAAGGACCGGGCGTAGCCATACTTGGTTCAACTAAAGTTGGAGAGACAGTCGCCCGCAAGCCATCTGTGTGCAAAGCACGTCGAGGGAACCGGTCTCGCGTAAGCGTACGCGTAAGGTTGGTCCGGGTCGTCTCGTCCAACAATGCCGCCGAACCAAAGTATGACATGCTGGTAGGCAGTATGACTTATATTGCCCACAACTCACTTGTGTTCTACTTGTGCATATAACATCAACATAAATAACCTAGGCTCTGATACCACTGTTGGGGAACGTAGTAATTTCAAAAAAAAATCCTACGCACACGCAAGATCATGTGATGCATAGCAACGAGAGGGGAGAGTGTTGTCTACGTACCCAACATAGACCGACTGCGGAAGCGATGACACGACGTAGAGGAAGTAGTCGTACATCTTCACGATCCAACCGATCAAGCACCGAAACTACGGCACCTCCGAGTTCGAGCACACGTTCAGATCGATGACGATCCCCGGACTCCGATCGAGCAAAGTGTCGGGGAAGAGTTCCGTCAGCACGACGGCGTGGTGACGATCTTGATGCACTACACCAGTAGGGTTTCGCCTAAACTCTGCTACAGTATTATCAAGGAATATGGTGGCAGGGGGCACCGCACACGGCTAAGGAATAGATCACGTGGATCAACTTGTGTGTCTAGAGGTGCCCCCTGCCTCCGTATATAAAGGAGCCAAGGGGGAGAGGTGCGCCGGCCAGGAGGAGGGCGCAGGAGGAGTCCTACTCCTACCGGGAGTAGGACTCCCCCCCCCAATCCTATTCCAACTAGGATTCCCAAGGGGGAAAGAGGGAGAGGGGTGGCCGGCCTCCTCTCCTAGTCCTAATAGGACTAGGGGAGGGGGGAGGCGCGCAGCCCTTATGGCAGCCCTTTCACCTTTCCACTAAGGCCCATATGACTCCAGGGGGGTTCCGGTAACCTCCCGGTAATCCGGTAAAATCCCGATTTCACCCGGAACACTTCCGATATCCAAATATAGGCTTCCAATATATCAATCTTTACATCTCGACCATTTCGAGACTCCTCGTCATGTCAGTGATCACATCCGGGACTCCGAACAACCTTCGGTACATCAAAATGCATAAACTCATAATATCACTATCATCGTAACCTTAAGCATGCGGACCCTACGGGTTCGAGAACGATGTAGACATGACCGAGACACGTCTCCGGTCAATAACCAATAGCGGGACCTGGATGCCCATATTGGCTCCTACATATTCTACGAAGATCTTTTATCGGTCAGACCGCATAACAACATACGTTGTTCCCTTTGTCATCGGTATGTTACTTGCCCGAGATTCGATCGTCGGTATCCAATACCTAGTTCAATCTCGTTACCGGCAAGTCTCTTTACTCGTTCTGTAATACATCATCTCGCAACTAACTCATTAGTTGCAATGCTTACAAGGCTTATGTGATGTGCATTACCGAGAGGGCCCAAAGATACCTCTCCGACAATCGGAGTGACAAATCCTAATCTCGAAATACGCCAACCCAACATCTACCTTTGGAGACACCTGTAATGCTCCTTTATAATCACCCAGTTACGTTGTGACGTTTGGTAGCACCCAAAGTGTTCCTCCGGTAAACGGGAGTTGCATAATCTCATAGTCATAGGAACATGTATAAGTCATGAAGAAAAGCATTAGCAACATACTAAATGATCGGGTGCTAAGCTAATGGAATGGGTCATGTCAATGAGATCATTCAACTAATGATGTGACCTCGTTAATCAAATAACAACTCCTTTCTCCATGGTTAGGAAACATAACCATCTTTGATTAACAAGCTAGTTTAGTAGAGGCATACTAGTGACACTCTGTTTGTGTATGTATTCACACATGTATTATGTTTCCGGTTAATACAATTCTAGCATGAATAATAAACATTTATCATGATATAAGGAAATAAATAATAACTTTATTATTGCCTCTAGGGCATATTTCCTTCAGGCCCACCTTTGGCTGCCCCTCTCTCTTTCCACTAAGGCCCATATGGCCCATTACTTCTCCCGGGGGGGGGGGGGTTCCGGTAACCCTCCGGCTCTCCGGTTTTCTCTGAAATCACCCGGAACACTTCCGGTGTCCGAATATAGCTGTCCAATATATCAATCTTTATGTCTCGACCATTTCGAGACTCCTCGTCATGTCCGTGATCACATCCGGGACTCCTAACTAACTTCGGTACATCAAAACTCATAAACTCATAATATAACTGTCATCGAAACCTTAAGCGTGCGGACCCTACGGGTTCAAGAACAATGTAGACATGACCGAGACACGTCTCCGGTCAATAACCAATAGCGGAACCTGGATGCTCATATTGGCTCCCACATATTCTACGAAGATCTTTATCGGTCAGACCGCATAACAACATACGTTGTTCCCTTTGTCATCGATATGTTACTTTCCCAAGATTCGATCGTCGGTATCTCAATACCTACTTCAATCTCGTTACCGGCAAGTCTCTTTACTCGTTCCGTAATACATCATCTCACAACTTACTCATTAGTTGCAATGCTTGCAAGCCTTATGTGATGTGCATTACCGAGAGGGCCCAAAGATACCTCTCTGACAATCGGAGTGACAAATCCTAATCTCGAAATACGCCAACCCAACATGTACCTTTGGAGACACCTGTAGAGCTCCTTTATAATCACCCAGTTACGTTGTGACGTTTGGTAGCACACAAAGTGTTCCTCCGGCAAACGGGAGTTGCATAATCTCATAGTCATAGGAACATGTATAAGTCATGAAGAAAGCAATAGCAACATACTAAACGATCGGGTGCTAAGCTAATGGAATGGGTCATGTCAATCAGATCATTCATCTAATAATGTGATCCTATTAATCAAATGGCAACTCTTTTTCCATGGTTAGGAAACATAACCATCTTTGATTAACAAGCTAGTCTAGTAGAGGCATACTAGTGACACTCTGTTTGTCTATGTATTCACACATGTATTATGTTTCCGGTTAATACAATTCTAGCATGAATAATAAACTTTTATCATGATATATAAGGAAATAAATAATAACTTTATTATTGCCTCTAGGGCATATTTCCTTCAGTTAGTATGCTTGAACGATTATTATTTTTATGTCAATATTAAAATTTTGTATTGAATCTTATGGATCTGAATATTCTTGCCACAATAGAGAAGATTACATGGATAAATATGTTAGGTAGCATTCCACATCAAAAATTCTGTTTTTATCATTTACCTACTCGAGGACGAGAAGGAATTAAGCTTTGGGATGCTGATACGTCTACAATGTATCTATAATTTTTGATTGTTCCATGCTATTATATTATTTGTTTTGGATGTTTATGGGCTTTATTATACACTTTTATATTACTTTTGGGACTAACCTATTAACCGGAGGCCCAACCGGAGACTAACCTATTAACCGGAGGACTAATCTAGACCCGTTCCGGCACCCTGCCGGAGGGGGGGTCCCTCTCCGCTGGCCATCTTCATCATCCCGGTGCTCTCCATGATGAGGAGGGAGTAGTTCACCCTTGGGGCTAAGGGTATGTACCAGTAGCTATCTGTTTGATCTCTCTCTCTCTCGTGTTCTTGAGGTGATACGGTCTTGATGTATCACGAGTTTTGCTATTATAGTTGGATCTTATGATGTTTCTCTCCCTCTACTCTCTTGTGATGACTTGAGTTTTCCCTTTGAAGTTATCTTATCGGATTGAGTCTTTAAGGATTTGAGAACACTTGATGTATGTCTTGCACGTGCTTATCTGTGGTGACAATGGGATATCATGTGATCCACTTGATGTATGTTTTGGTGATCAACTTGCGAGTTCAGTGACCTCGTGAACTTATGCATAGGGGTTGTCACACGTTTTCGTCTTGACTCATCGGTAGAAACTTTGGGGCACTCTTTGAAATTCTTTGTGTTGGTTGAATAGATGAATCTGAGATTGTGTGATGCATATTGTATAATCATACCCACGGATACTTGAGGTGACATTGGAGTATCTAGGTGACATTAGGTTTTGGTTGATTTGTGTCTTAAGGTGTTATTCTAGTACGGAATCTATGATAGATTGAACAGAAAGAATAACTTCATATTATTTTACTACGGACTCTTGAATAGATTGATCAAAAAGGATAACTTTGAGGTGGTTTCGTACCCTACCATAATCTCTTCGTTTGTTCTCCGCTATTAGTGACTTTGGAGTGACTCTTTGTTGCATGTTGAGGGATAGTTATATGATCCAATTATGTTATTATTGTTGAGAGGACTTGCACTAGTGAAAGTATGAACCATAGGCCTTGTTTCCTAGCATTGCAATACCGTTTGTGCTCACTTTTATCATTAGTTACCTTCCTATTTTTATATTTTTAGATTATAAAAACCTATATCTACTATCCATATTGCACTTGTATCACCATCTCTTCGCCGAACTAGTACACCTATACAATTTACCATTGTATTGGGTGTGTTGGGGACACAAGAGACTCTTTGTTATTTGGTTGCAGGGTTGTTTGAGAGAGACCATCTTCATCCTATGCCTCCCACGGATTGATAAACCTTAGGTCATCCACTTGAGGAAATTTGCTACTGTCCTACAAAACACTGCACTTGGAGGCCCAACAACGTATACAAGAAGAAGGTTGCGTAGTAGACATCAGGCGGCTCATGGAAGGCCGACTCAAGTTATGGTGGGCCGGTTTAAGGCATGAACAATATTTTCCTTACAAGGAAGCAAGACCCGGACGTGTATCCGGCTTGTAATAGAAGATAGAATAGTCCTAGTCCTACTAGGACTCCACATGTAACCCACCCCTTCAACTTATATAAGGAGGGGCAGGGCACCCCAAGAGAAAAAAGAGGTTCCAGGAGTTGGACAAATTAGGGTTAGACAGACAAGTCTATAGCTCTCAAGATAGAGCACCCTTATAATCGTGATCATCATCATCAATATCAATGAAGCAGGATGTAGGCTTTTACCTCCACCGTGAGGGGCCGAAACTGGGTAAAAACCTCGCGTCTCTCGTCCCACTCAACCCCTCTCAAGCTACCACATAGATGCGTTGGCCTCATGTCTAAGTCCTGACACAAAGGACATCTGCCATGACAAATCCACGACAGTTGGCGCCCACCGTCGGGCAATGCATGGTGATGATGAGTTCTTGAAGGAATCTCTTTCAGGGATCGAGAAGTTCGTAATTTTCCAGATGAAGAAAGACTGGTTTGAAAGGATCTGTATCAGCCTTGAAGTTGATCAGTCCAGATTTGCAATAGGTGAGATTTAAGTTCAAGAGAAATTAGCGGCCGCCTTACGGACTGAGACAAACATTGGATTGACCGGTTCCGTATTGATCTTCCGCGCCGCCCAGTGCCGGCTCTGTTTGGATTTCGCCGGTTGTACCCACTCCATCTCACCCACGGATTCTGTTTTCTGCTCCGCCGGATCACGCCCGCTGGTTCCACCCGCCCCTGCTGACGCGGATTCGATCCGGTCTCGCTCCGAATCGCCTCCGAGTTGCCGCTCGCCTTGGGTTGAGCCGCCTCCGCTTGGCCCTGAGTAATCAACAGCCGCAGAAGTCGCTGCAAGTCGAGTCGCCTCGGCCTCGTTTGACCATCACCTTGCGCTACAACCGGCCTCCCCACGAGTCTCGAGCCGCCGCAATCCACCCGCCGGCTTTTGCTCCGCGCTGAGCCGCCTCACCGGGGACGCCTCACCCCGTCCGCAACCGCCACGGTACCGCCTTAAGCCGCCGACCTGTCGTCTCCTTCACTGGCGTTGGCTCCGAGCCGCCACCGTGAGCTGCACTCTTTCTTTAAATCGCTAGCGTGTTGAGCCGCCGCTCCGTGCCTGCCGAGTTGCCGCGGGCTTGCTTCGGCCGCCACTGTAAGCTGCCGCCGCATCAAACACCGCAGCGCCAAGCTGCCGTCCGCCTCAAATCGTCGGATCCCCTCTGACATGGCCGCTGGTACGCCCTCACGCCTGCCTGAGCCTCCGTCGCGCGGATTCACCTCATTCGCATCTGTTGATGATATTCCATTGGAGAATTGTGTGGCTGGGTGCTGTTTGCATGTATGAGGATAAGTGGCTGGGCGCCCTTGAGTTATGGATGTCCGGATGCACATCAGGATTGCGCTGCTGCTGTTGACTCCGCCAGGCTGCTGCGAGCCGCCGTTTTGTTGACCTATCTTCGTCGTGGCTCGCCTCGTTGGTTTGCCGCTTTGCTATTGGAGTGCTAAATAATATTGATGGTTCTTCGGAAGAGTTGCGGAATGACTGTGTTAATGACGACGACAGAGTACTTTCGCAGGTTATCAAGTTTGTCTTCACCAATATCTACTGGAGCTGAACTGACCCTGATTGCAGTTGGGTTGAATAATGGGAGCACCGGGCAGACCCCGTACGTAAATACATTTTGAACCATCCGTGAGTACAGGTTGGAAGTGTAACCTGGGGCGAATTTTTGCACTGATTTCGATAATATCACCCGGCAGATTATGCTTATGCTTAAAAAATACAGAGTGAAAAACATTGTTGCGGTACAGCATGGTTTCCGCATATTTATTGAAGATCATTTAGCAGAAGCGCCGCTTAATAGACATGTCCAAAATATCAATCTTATTGATGGCAGCCTCTTAGGAGTTTCTCATGACGGGCAAGTATTTCAGACATTGTCAAGGACATCCAGGCAGGAGGTTAAAACATGTTCTTTGCGCTAAGTGGGATTGGAATTCATGCTGGAGCTGATGCGATACATGCCAAGTGGCAGAAGAGAAAATTGAAAGTGTCGATTATTGGTCTTTCAGACATAGTTTATAATGACATACTACTGATGGACAAGACATTTGGATTTGATACTGCAATGAAGTGAGCAGGTGGACATTTTCCTAGTTATCCACGGATTCTACATACGGATCATCTATCGTCTGAATAAATCGGGACAATTGTTCACTGCAAGAGCGATGGTCATATCACGGATGTATAGCTCGCCACCATTATCATGAGCTAGCATATGACTTTGCCATAATGCTCAAGATTGTATGTGCAAGCTGTGGCCTGTGTGGCCCAGTCTACATCAACATGACGCGACTGACTCACCTGTCCGCACGGCTTACCACGCCTGCAAATTGACTCGCTCATCTGTGCGGTTTACTGCGCCTGCTATTGACTCGCCTATCGGCACTGGCTTACAACTCCGCGGTCGACTCATCTGACTGTGCCGCCTCTGATGCTGCGACGTCTTTACCATCTGTCTCTCGCGGTCTAGTCTACATCAACACACCGGAGCTGCACCTGTCTACGTGAGTTGTGAGCGCATGCAAGTTGCCGCTCCTGCAGGCCAGTTTTGTTCCAACAATTCTTGAGCAAATTATCATATATCATCAGTCTCCGTTTTTACCGGATGGCTCAATGGACAGGCGCACAGGTCGCCATCACTACTATTTGATTAACTTCAACAACCAGCTGGGATGAACCGTTTACCAAATTATTGACACAAATCGTATGGTGTCATTTATAACCCGCCTAGCTTCAACACACATTAAAGTGTTCCGCTGTTCGGCTATATGCCGGTTTATATCACGACCAAGTATGAAGAATCTCAAGCCAACTCCTCGAGTCGTCTTAAGACTCAGGGGCTACATGGACATGGCTCAGTAAATGTTACCAGTTTAAGCAGATTCAAAAACTCTGGGTCATTGGAGAGAAGATAACCCGGTCCCGGAGGCTAGTGCTATATTGTTGAAAAATTGCAAGCCATCAGAAAATTTCCGGCTTAAAATGAAGAATTCCGGTTTAAAATCCAGCTCAAGGGAAATCTGTCTCTCACAAAGTTTTGAAGCTCTCAATATCCGGTTTAAAATTCCGGTTCAAAAAGAATTCATCTCTCGCAAGTTTGAGTTCTTAGAAAAATTAAAGGTTGTCAAAGAGAACTTGCTGCCATGATGCGCTGTTCAAACATGGGTATCCTGCCTTAGGGGCTCATCTTATTATGGTCACTTGGGAGCTTCCTGCTCACTGAGCATAGCTATGCTTACCCTCTTGACCCGACTTGTATGCCTTGATTACAAATAACATGGGGGGCTTCCTGTTCACTAAGCATATCTATGACTACCCTACTGATCCGGCTTGTACGCCTTGATTGCAAATAACTTGGGGGTTTTCTGCCCAAGTTGAATTGTTACCAAAGAGAACTTGATATGATGTGCAGTTCAAACATAGGTAACCTACCTTGTTGGCATGTTAAAAATTACTTGGGGATTCCTGCTCATTGAGTGTGGCTATGACCACCCTGCTGATCCGGCTTGTATGCCTAAAATGAAATATTACTTGGGGGCTCTTTGTTAATGGACAGAGCTTTGTTGACCCTTGTAATAGGCTTGGACGCCAGGTGTATTCACCAAAAAATCCGGGTTATCCTGCCTTTGTAAGTTTGCCACTCCGCCCAGGTAATTCTGGAATGACTCGCCGCACTCTTGACAGACAATCTTATAAAGACCCTGAACTTGTCAAAGTTAAAACGACGATGTGGTCATGTGAGGCCTGGCTTACAAGGTTTGAATGAAGGCTTAACTCAGCGGCTGTGCTGCCCTTGAACAACACTTGACTTTGAGGCTTGGCAGCCTATGAAACCCTAGTTTTTTATTTATATTTGACTTGAACATTTTTTGGAGGTTCATCTCTTGTGACATGTTAATACATGGTTGAAAACCAATGAGGGCTATGTTGCCTTATGGTTCTTATATGAATCTATCCGGAGTTTATTAACCCGGTTTGGCTTTGGACTTTAAGTCGCCACTATATGATGATTTTTGTGCTTTAAGCTCTGGCTCTAAGCTTTGGGATATTACCCCTTACTACATGTGGCATGATAAGCCGACAGTATGAATTTGTGGATAGGGCGATGTGCTCTACATCTTTGGGCTGTTACCCTTACTGCATATGGCACTGTAAGCCGGCAGTATGAGCTGATTTCATAGACCATGTAGCCTTGATTATATGACTCATTATTGAGCTTCTTTGGGTTTGATAACCCGCCCTGATAGCAGACTTTAAGTCGCCAGGATATTTTGTCTTGAGCAATCAAAATGATGATATTTCATGACTCCGGGTTGATACTGGCCCCGGATTATGATTATCATGGCATCACCATGGTATCAATCTACAAGTATGTCTTTCAATAATGGTATGCATATGTTGGGTTTGGTAAACCGCCCTAGCTTTGGACGTTAAGTCGCCAATATATATTTGGATTGCGCCATTGGAATTATGCGCTTATAAATCTTTGGTATTGACACCCTCACTGGATGTGGCGATGTGAGCCGGCAATTTGAGCCAATCTTCCAGGTATATTTTTAAATTGTTGGATGAATATGCGAGGTTTGATAACCCGCCCTAGCTTTGGACGTTAAGTCACTAGTATATTTTGAATTGCACCATTGGAATCATGCGCTTATAAATCATTGTATTGTTACCTTCACTGGGTATGGCAATGTAAGCCAGCAGTATAAATCAATCATACAAGTATGTTTTCCTGGTTATATGAATATGCGAGGTTTGATAACTCGCCCTGGCTTTTAACTTTAAGTTGCCAGTATGTTTAGGCTTGAATGGCCTTAATGCTAGTCTTTTCCATAATTGCATAAGACTATATTATGTTTGGGTTGTTACCCGCCCTGGCTTTTGATGTTAAGTCGCCAAGGCATATGTTGTTTAAACTCTGTGTAGGATTTGCAAAGCTATGACTTACATAAATGATTAACTTCAAGCCAATCATCAAGAATTGAAATTGGTGTTTCAAAAGGGTTATCAATTATTGATTTTCACAAAGGCTATAAGCTGTCGGGTTACAAAAATCCTGGATTACAATGGATGCGCATTAAATCGCCATCAGCCAAGAGCCACTGAGTATTTAAACTCCGGATTTACTTGTCAACCGATAAGGTATTCAAATCTTTAATAGCCAAACTTGTCTGGATTGTCATGATGATATTGAATGATTGAGATTTTTCATACCGGATTATATTATTCAAATCTTGAATAGCCAACATGGCTGGATTTTTGTTATGGTTATCAATAACCAGTATTATGATTGAGGTTTTCAAAGTCGCTTCAGCGCAATGGCTATTATTTTATCAATGGATATGATTTATTCTACAATGGAAGGAATAGTCCCGAGTCGCTGCAGGCTTACGACCCGACACTTGGGGGGCTACATTATTCAAGTTGAGATTACATCAAATATGCAAGTCCCATGTCACTGCCAGCATGCACCATGGCACTTGGGGGCTAATGCAAAGTCATTTTTTGCTCACCTTATTGAAGACCCGACTCATCACATTGTAATGAACCGTCCCTTGGGGGCTACTAATTGCTCCTATCAAAAATCTAAAGTACACAAGCTTTAATCTATTATATTGAAGGGTCCATTGCTCAGTTGGTAGAGCACAAGACTCTTAACCTTGTGGTTGTGGGTTCAAGCCCTATGATGGAGGCTACATCATATGGTGTTATTTTCAATGATCATATCTGCAAAGTCCCTGCTCATTATTGCATAATGACCCGGCCCTTGGGGGCTACACTGGTTGAAGTTTTTATGAGCATAAGGCAATTACAAGTCCTAGGTTGCTGCAAGCATGACAACCCGGCACTTGGGGGCTACATATGTGGAATATTCAGTTTTGCCTAGTGATTGAGATGAACAACCTGGATTTCTTCAAGGTTGCAACATTTATATTGAAGCAAGTCTTAAGCTGTTACTACGCTCCTTTCTTAAGACTTGGGGGATACAAGTGATATGCATATAAGGGAGGTACACTTTCAAGCTTGATGTTAGCAACAATTATGACCCGGTGCCATCAAACCGGAAATTTTGGCGATGATAAACCGGCAAGTTCTACATCTTCAAGCCGACTGAAAATCAGATGAGTATATCAAGACCAATATTTTTTTATTAAGCATTGGAAGCTAAGTCAAATGGATTATGTTTTATAATATTTTTCTGCAATGAGCAAATGTCAACAAATTGACTATGAAGCTGGACTATTGACCCAGAATTTTTAGAAGAAGTGCCCGGATTTTTTGCATTGGCAAAGTTTGAACATATCTGCTAAAAGAGATTTGCTATGAGTTCATGGGCACATATCAAGAAGGAAATGACAAGGACTTAAAGATGATCAGGTGCCGGTTTAGAAAAACTTTTAACCCGGAGCGCAACCTATCAAATATGTTCTTGTGTTTATTTTGCAGGATGAGTTTAACATGGATAAATCCAAATTAAACTGGGGCCTAATGTCGAGGATATATCCCGCGGTGTAATCTGGCCAGATGTATGACCCGGCCGGCCCTTGGCTACTCACTGGTGACCTACTCTGACCCGGCGACTGACTAGTAACCCGCCCAGACTTGGCGGTTCATTGGTGACCCGGCAGGCAGGTCAGAATAGCGACAAGACCCGGTGGTGCAGAAGGTGGCTCATGGAAGGCCGACTCAAGTTTTGGTGGGCCGGCTTAAGGCATGAGGAATATTTTCCTTACAAGGAAGCAAGAACCAGACGTGTATCTGACTTGTAATAGAAGATAGAATAGTCCTAGTCCTACTAGGACTCCACATGTAACCCGCCCCTTCAACTTATATAAGGAGGGGCAGGGCACCCTAAGAGAAAAAAGAAGTTCTAAGAGTTGGACAAATTAGGGTTAGACAGACAAGTCTATAGCTCTGGAGATAGAGCACCCTTGTAATCGTGATCATCATCATCAATATCAGTGAAGCAGGGTGTAGGTTTTTACCTCCACCGTGAGGGGCCGAACCTGGGTAAAAACCTTGCGTCTCTCGTCCCACTCTACCCCTCTCAAGCTACCACATAGATGTGTTGGCCTCACAACTAAGTCCTGACACGAAGGACATCTGCCGTGACAAATCCACAACACCACCCCTTATTCTCCTCATATCGATTTCCCACCCAAAACTTGAAAACTTCAATCATAGAAAACTTAATGGAACATCGTGAGATAGGTTAGTATGGTAAAAAGCAAATCATTCACTTTGGTACTGTCAAAGACAAGATTCATAATAGTTTCCGCATAATGCCTATTGTACCCTACAATTTCTACAATTTATATTGACCAATATAAGCCACATAAACTATAAAAGTAGCAAACTATGCATTGAAAAACAGAATCTGTCAAAAACAGAACAGTCTGTAATGATCTGAACAATGACCATACTTCTGTAACTTCAAAAATTCTGAAAAATTAGGACGGCGTAGGAAATTTGTATATCAATCATGTATAAAAAATCAGAATTTTATAGCTCTCCAGAAAATCTCAACAATTCTGCTACTTGATGCAGAAGTTTTGGTTTTTGCACAGAATCAAGTCAACTATCATCCACACTATCCCAAAGGCTTTACTTGGCACTTTATTGAAACAAAAGCTATAAAACTTGATTACTACAGTAGCTTAATCGTGTGGACACATAAAAATAGTACTACCTCTGTCTCAGTGTATAAGTCATTAGCGTAGTTCTAGGTCCACAATTTAACTATCTAAATATGTATTATATGTGACAAAAAATATATATTTAGAAACTACATCCCTGTAGAAATCTAGTGATATACTTTTCATGACATATACCACATATTGAATTCCTCAAATCGATGACCTAGAACTACGTGAATGACTTATACACCGGGATGGAGGGAGTACGTAGAGATGTTGGGTTGTCTCCCAACAAGCGCATTTCTTTAATGCCTTTTTAGCTATGCATGATGATTTTAATGATGCTCACATAAAAGATAAGAATTGAAACATAATGGGAGCATCATGAAGCATATGACTAGTGCATTTAAGCCTAACACACTTCCTATGCATAGGGATTTTGTGAGCAAACAACTTATGGGAGCAAGAATCAACTAGCATAGGAAGGCAAAACAAGCATAACTTCAAGATTTTCAACACATAGAGAGGAAACTTGATATTATTGAGATATGTAAAAGCATATGTTCTTAGGTCATAGTAACTAGATGACGCCCCGCGCGTTGCTGCGGGAATTTGTTGCTGATTTTTGAAGTAACATCCATGTATCAAAGAATAAAACAATTTAAATAAATAATATGATATATTTCATATATGGCTGATGATTTAAAGATATTACTACACTACATATTGCTAGTGTAGGGCCTAAACTGCAGCTTTTAATTTTTCTCAGGTAACTGAATTCACTTGACCAATATATTATTGATGATGTATAGCATTTGGATTGCATGGAGACAAATATTGTATAAGAGAAATTAAAATCCATAGGTATAACAGAAAATAGTGACTATTTATCTTAGAAACATATGAGGAAAATCATTGGATTGAAGAACCACCTGTAGGCTATACACTCGTTCCTCTTCAATTGAAACCTGGATGGGTGGGGCAGTATAAACGGACGCCTCAAGAAAGACTGCAGCCTAGCACAGAGAGCAAACACGACTTCAAGGGCTGCAGGTGTATCATGGCCAACACATGCGGCACCAGATTGAGATGGGTGTGAAATATCAATGTCGTTGACGATGGTAGATCACAACAATGAGCCCAGTTGCTCTACAAATTTTATCATCATTCGATAAATCACAAGGAATTATTGTTGCTTGTAGTAACCCTGCGACATGCAATGGAAAATAAAATAAGAACTTTTGGTACAATGGTGTGGTTCATATGCGATTCCAAGTAGAATGAAAAGAAAAAAATCTCACGGATCCTTGTTCTGTGGTAATACCACCAAACTTCGGTGGTAATATCACAAGTATGAATAGTTGTTAAAGATCAATATCAAACAAACAACTGAAACAATAATGTGTTCAAATGCTGAACTAATCAACTGATGAAGACTGAAACTTGTGCTCTTCTATAAACATCTAATAAACATCGGTTCGATTATTAACTAAGTGAGGTATACAACAGAAAAATCATAAACACAACTACAATCGGTGGAAAATAAACAAGTAAGATCGGTGGCAAAAAAATACTGAAACAATAGTACGTTTTGGCACTAAACCAATCAACTGATTAAGAACCTTTACTTATAAATCACGTGGAGCTTTGCAACATACTACAGAATTAGTGGTAGAAATAATGCAGCTTGAGGACCTTGGTGTTGGTCGGCCAGCAACTGAGGAACCAATGAAAGAGTACCTAGAAGCTGGAGGACCTAACCGACAGAGAACAATGCCCGTGAAGGGAATGAGACTGGGGGAGCGACTGATGAATAGCTCGAACTACTGCACAGTAAGCTTTCGCCTTGTACCAACCTTGTGGAGCTCGAACTCCTCCCTCACCATGAACTGGTGGATGCCTCCAGTCCGAGGCTTTGCCGTGGAGGCTGATGTGGCCCCATCAGATCTGGACCGTGCGACAGGAGAACCTGACGACCCCATCTCGAATCACACAGGAGAAGGGTCACCGGACGCCCCCATCAGTTGGAGCAGCCGGTGCCGCTGCTCCTGGATGAGCGCCGGCTATGTGCGGCGGCCCCATCTCGAACCACACAAGGGAAGGATCACCGGCCACCCCTTAAATTGGATCAGCCGGTGGCGCCGCTCCTGGATGTGCGCCTGCTGCCTGTCGTATCTCTGGTTCGGCGGCTCTGTAGATTCTATGAGGAGGCGCGACGACGGATGGGGTGGCGAGGACGGCTGGTCTTCCGACTTCTACGGTTGCCGGTAGGTGTGATTCGGCTGTTACTTTTGGAAACGAAAAGAAACAATGAGGTGATGCTTCATTTGTGGCTGCGTACAGCCCAACCCGCTAAAGTTAAGAGGGATATATTAGCGATGGAAAACCATGCGGGTGGAGGATTAGTGCTGACGTGGCCACACGGGAATGGATGCTGACGTGGACACCTTGCATGTTGAAAGAATTTGTAGTAGTGGGGAGCAACTTCTTAAGAATGTAAGATTTTTAGTAGCATCATGAATGAATTCAACAATATAACTATCACATAAAGCAAACTTTTCATGATCCACAAGCATATAAGTTTTATTACTCCCTACATAGGCAAATTTATTCTCATGAATAGTAGTGGGAGCAAACTCAACAAACTAAATATCATGTGATACTTGATAGGGGTAATCCAATTGAAAATTGAAATCATGATGACAAGTTTCATGGTTATCATTATTATTTATAGCATACATGTCATCACAATAATCATCACAGATAGCAACTTTTCTCTCATCATAATCAATTAGAACCTCTTCCCAAATAGTGGAATCATCATTAAATAAAGTCATGACCTCTATGAATCCACTTTTATCAATATTGTAACAAGATTCAACACCCTCCAAAATAGTGGGATCATCAACTAGAGTTGACACTCTTCCAAACCCACTTTCATCAATATAATCATCATAAATAGGAGGCATGTTATCATCATAATAAAATTGCTCATCAAAACTTGGGGGACTAAAAATACCATCTTCGTCAAGTATAGCATCCCTAAGATTATAGCTTTGCATATTATTGGCATCGTGGATTTTCAAAGAATTCATACTAACAACATTGCAATCATGCTCACCATTCAAAGTTTTTATGCCAAACATTTTATTGAATTCTTCTTCTATCAATTGAGCACAATTTTCCTTTTCATCATTTTCAGGAACGACATTATGGAGACGAATAATATGAGGCAACCTCAATTCCATTTTTGTTTTCTTTTATAAACCAAACTAGTGATAAAACAAGAAAATAAAAGATTCAATTGCAAGATCTAAAGATATACCTTCAAGCACTCACCCCCCCGGCAACGGCGCCAGAAAAGAGTTTGATGTCTACTATGCAACCTTTCTTCTTGTAGACTCGTGTTGGGCCTCCAAGA
>NC_053024.1:246916134-246927027 GCF_003073215.2 Triticum urartu | reverse complement strand
CACACTTAGGAGTCCAGGAATACTTGAAATGCTTCTGGAGGAGGTTGGATAGAGGCTTAGCAATCTTTGAAAAATTCTCAAAAAATCTTCGGCAATAGCTTGCAAGCCCAAGGAAACCGCGGAGCTGAAGGAAATATGCCCTAGAGGCAATAATAAAGTTATTATTTATTTCCTTATATCATGATAAATGTTTATTATTCATGCTAGAATTGTATTAACCGGAAACATAATACATGTGTGAATACATAGACAAACATAGTGTCACTAGTATGACTGTGAGATTATGCAACTCCCGTTTGCCGGAGGAACACTTTGTGTGCTACCAAACGTCACAACGTAACTGGGTGATTATAAAGGTGCTCTACAGGTGTCTCCAAAGGTACATGTTGGGTTGTCGTATTTCGAGATTAGGATTTGTCACTCCGATTGTCGGAGAGGTATCTCTGGGCCCTCTCGGTAATGCACATCACATAAGCCTTGTAAGCATTGCAACTAATGAGTTAGTTGCGAGATGATGTATTACAGAACGAGTAAAGAGACTTGCCGATAACGAGATTGAACTAGGTATTGAGATACCGACGATCGAATCTTGGGCAAGTAACATACCGATGACAAAGGGAACAATGTATGTTGTTATGCGGTCTGACCGATAAAGATCTTCGTAGAATATGTGGGAGCCAATATGAGCATCCAGGTTCTGCTATTGGTTATTGACTGGAGACGTGTCTCGGTCATGTCTACATTGTTCTCGAACCCGTAGGGTCCGCACGCTTAAGGTTTCGATGACAGTTATATTATGAGTTTATGAGTTTTGATGTACCAAAGGAGTTCGGAGTCCCGGATGAGATCGGGGACATGACGAGGAGTCTCGAAATGGTCGAGACATAAAAATCAATATATTGGACGACTATATTCGGAGATCGGAAAGGTTCCGAGTGGTTCAGGTATTTTTCGGAGTACCGGAGAGTTACGGGAATACGGGAGAAGAAGTATATGGGCCTTATTTGGCTTTAGGGGGGAGGGAGAGGCAGGCCGCGCGCCCCCCCCCCCCAAGGCCTAGTACGAATTGGACTAGGGGGAGGGGCTGCGCCCCCTCCTTCCTTCTCTTCCCTCTTCCCCTTCCGTGTCTCCTACTCCTACTACATGGAAGGACTCCTAGTTGGACTAGGAAAGGGGGAATCCTACTCCCGGTGGGAGTAGGACTCCCCTAGGGCGCGCCATAGAGAGGGCCTACCCTCCCCTCCTCCACTCCTTTATATACGGGGGCAGGGGGCACCCCATAGATACACCAGTTGATCCACGTGATCATATTCTTAGCCGTGTGCGGTGCCCCCTTCCACCATAGTCCTCGATAATATTTTAGCGGTGCTTAGGCGAAGCCCTGCGACGGTAGTACATCAAGACCGTCACCACGCCGTCGTGCTGACGGAACTCTTACCCGACACTTTGCTGGATCGGAGTCCGGGGATCGTCATCGAGCTGAACGTGTGCTAGAACTCGGAGGTGCCGTAGATTCGGTGCTTGATCGGTCGGGCCGTGGAGACGTACGACTACATCAACCAAAGTTAACGCTTCCGTTGTCGATCTACAAGGGTACGTAGATCACACTCTCCCCCTCTCGTTGCTATGCATCACCATGATCTTGCGTGTGCGTAGGAATTTTTTTGAAATTACTACGTTCCCCAACAGTGGCATCCGAGCCTAGGTTTTATATGTTGATGTTATATGCACGAGTAGAACACAAGTGAGTTGTGGGCGATATAAGTCATACTGCTTACCAGCATGTCATACTTTGGTTCGGCGGTATTGTTGGACGAAGCGGCCCGGACCGACATTACGCGTACGCTTACGCGAGACCGGTTCTCCCGACGTGCTTTGCACATAGGTGGCTTGCGGGTGACAGTTTCTCCAACTTTAGTTGAACCGAGTGTGGCTACGCCCGGTCCTTGCGAAGGTTAAAACAACACCAACTTGACAAACTATCATTGTGGTTTTGATGCGTACGTAAGATTGGTTCTTTCTTAAGCCCGTAGCAGCCACGTAAAACTTGCAACAACAAAGTAGAGGATGTCTAACTTGTTTTTGCAGGGCATGTTGTGATGTGATATGGTCAAGACATGATGCTAAATTTTATTGTATGAGATGATCATGTTTTGTAACCGAGTTATCGGCAACTGGCAGGAGCCATATGGTTGTCGCTTTATTGTATGCAATGCAATCGCCCTGTAATGCTTTACTTTATCACTAAGCGGTGGCGATAGTCGTAGAAGCATAAGATTGGCGAGACGACAACGATGCTACGATGGAGATCAAGGTGTCGCGCCAGTGACGATGGTGATCATGATGGTGCTTCGGAGATGGAGATCACAAGCACAAGATGATGATGGCCATATCATATCACTTATATTGATTGCATGTGATGTTTATCTTTTATGCATCTTATCTTGCTTTGATTGACGATAGCATTATAAGATGATCTCTCACTAAATTTCAAGATAAAAAGTGTTCTCCCTGAGTATGCACCATTGCCAAAGTTCGTCGTGCCCATACACCACGTGATGATCGGGTGTGATAAGCTCTACGTCCATCTACAATGGGTGCAAGCCAGTTTTGCACACGCAGAATACTCAGGTTAAACTTGACGAGCCTAGATATGCAGATATGGCCTCGGAACACTGAGACCGAAAGGTCGAGCGTGAATCATATAGTAGATATGATCAACATAGTGATGTTCACCAATGAAACTACTCCATCTCACGTGATGATCGGACATGGTTTAGTTGATTTGGATCACGTGATCACTTAGAGGATTAGAGGGATGTCTATCTAAGTGGGAGTTCTTAAGTAATATGATTAATTGAACTTAAATTTATCATGAACTTAGTCCTAGTAGTATTTTGCAAATTATGTTGTAGATCTAGCTCGTGTTGTTGCTTCCCTGTGTTTATTTTGATATGTTCCTAGAGAAAATTGTGTTGAAAGATGTTAGTAGCAATGATGCGGATTGGATCCGTGATCTGAGGTTTATCCTCATTGCTGCACAGAAGAATTATGTCCTTGATGCACCTCTAGGTGACGGACCTATTGCAGGAGCAGATGCAGACATTATGAACGTTTGGCTAGCTCAATATGATGACTACTTGATAGTTTAGTGCACCATGCTTAATGGCTTAGAATCGGGACTTCAAAGACGTTTTGAACGTCATGGAGCATATGAGATGTTCCAGGAGTTGAAGTTAATATTTCAAGCAAATACCCGAGTTGAAAGATATGAAGTCTCCAACAAGTTCTATAGCTATAAGATGGAGGAGAATCGCTCAACTAGTGAGCATGTGCCCAGATTGTTTGAGTACTACAATCGCTTGAATCAAGTGGGAGTTAATCTTCCAGATAAGATAGTGATTGACAGAATTCTCTAGTCAACATCACCAAGTTAGTAGAACTTCGTGATGAACTATGATATGCAAGGGATAACGAAAACGATTCCCAAGCTCTTCGTAATGCGGAAATTGACGAAGGTAGAAATCGAGAAAAACATCAAGTGTTGATGGTAGACAAGACCACTAGTTTCAAGAAAAGGGCAGAGGGAAGAAGGGGAACTTCAAGAAGAACAGAAAGCAAGTTGCTGCTCAAGTGAAGAAGCCCAAGTCTGGTCCTAAGCCTGAGACTAAGTGCTTCTACTGCAAAGGGACTGGTCACTGGAAGCGGAACTACCCCAAGTGATTGGCGGATAAGAAGGATGGCAAAGTGAACATAAGTATATTTGATATACATGTTATTGATGTGTACTTTACTAGTGTTTATAGCAACCCCTCAGTATTTGATACTAGTTCAGTTGCTAAGATTAGTAACTCGAAACAGGAGTTGCAGAATAAACAGAGACTAGTTAAGGGTGAAGTGACGATGTGTGTTGGAAGTGGTTCCAAGATTGATATGATCATCATCGCACACTCCCTATACTTTCGGGATTAGTGTTGAACCTGAATAAGTGTTATTTGGTGTTTGCGTTGAGCATGAATATGATTTGATCATGTTTATTGTAATACAGTTATTCATTTAAGTAAGAGAATAAATTGTTGTTCTGTTTACATGAATAAAACCTTATATGGTTACACACCCAATGAAAATAGTTCATTGGATCTCGATCGTAGTGATACACATAATCATAATATTGAAACCAAAAGATGCAAAGTTAATAATGATAGTGCAACTTATTTGTGGCACAGCTGTTTAGGTCATATTGGTGTAAAGCGCATGAAGAAACTCCATGCTGATGGGCTTTTGGAATCACTTGATTATGAATCAGTTGATGCTTGCGAACCATGCCTCATGGGCAAGATGACTAAGACTCCGTTCTTCGGAACAATGGAGCGAGCAACAAATTTGTTGGAAATCATACATACTGATGTATGTGGTCTGATGAATATTGAGACTCGCGACAGGTATCATTATTTTCTGATCTTCATAGATGATTTGAGCAGATATGAGTATATCTACTTGATGAAACATAAGTCTGAAACATTTGAAAAGTTCAAAGAATTTCAGAGTGAAGTGGAAAATCATCGTAACAAGAAAATAAAGTTTCTACGATCTGATCATGGAGAAGAGTATTTGAGTTATGAGTTTGGTCTACAGTTAAAAAAATGTGAAATAGTTTCACAACTCACGCCACCCGGAACACCACAGCGTAATGGTGTGTCCGAACGTCGTAATCGCACTCTATTAGATATGGTGCGACCTATGATGTCTCTTACCGATCTACCACTATCATTTTGGGGTTATGCATTAAAGACAGTTGCATTCACGTTTAAAAGGGAACCATCAAAATCCGTTGAGACGACACCTTATGAACTATGGTTTGGCAAGAAACCAAAGTTGTCGTTTCTGAAAGTTTGGGGCTTGTGATGCTTATATGAAAAAGTTTCATCCTGATAAGCTCAAACCCAAATCGGAGAAATATGTCTTCATAGGATACCCAAAGGAGACTGTTGGGTACACCTTCTATCACAGATCCGAAGGCAAGACATTCGTTGCTAAGAATGGATCCTTTCCAGAGAAGGAGTTTCTCTCGAAAGAAGTGAGTGGGAGGAAAGTAGAACTTGATGAGGTAACTGTACCTGCTCCCTTATTGGAAAGTAGTTCATCACAGAAATCTGTTCTGTGACACCTACACCAATTAGTGAGGAAGCTAATGATGATGATCATGTAACTTCAGATCAAGTTACTACCGAATCTCGTAGGTAAACCAGAGTGAGATCCGCACCAGAGTGGTACGGTCATCCTGTTCTGGAAGTCATGTTACTAGACCATGACGAACTTGCGAACTATGAAGAAGCGATGGTGAGCCCAGATTCCGCAAAATGGCTTGAGGCCATGAAATCTGAGATGGGATCCATGTATGAGCACAAAGTATGGACTTTGGTTGACTTGCCCACTGATCGGCAAGCAATTGAGAATAAATGGATCTTCAAGAGGAAGACGGACACTGATAGTAGTGTTACTATCTACAAAGCTAGATTTGTCGCAAAAGGTTTTCGACAAAGTTCAAGGTGTTGACTACGATGAGATTTTCTCATCGATGCTTAAAAGTCTGTCCAAATCATGTTAGCAATTGCCGCATTTTATGAAATCTGGCAAATGGAAAACAAAACTGCAATCCTTAATGGATTTCTTAAAGAAAGAGTTGTATATGATGCAACCAGAAGGTTTTGTCAATCCTAAAGGTGCTAACAAAATAAGCAAGCTCCAGCGATCCATCTATGGACTGGTGCAAGCATCTCGAAGTTGGAATAAATGCTTTGATAGTATGATCAAAGCATATAGATTTATAAAGACTTGCGGTGAAGCCTATATTTACAAGAAAGTGAGTGGGAGCACTACAACATTTCTGATAAGTATATGTGAATGACATATTGTTGATCGGAAATAATGTAGAATTATTTTGCAAAGCATAAAGGAGTGTTTGAAAGGAGTTTTTCAAAGAAAGACCTCGGTGAAGCTGCTTACATATTGAGCATCAAGATCTATAGAGATAGATCAAGACGCTTGATAAGATTTTTCAATGAGTACATACCTTGACAAGATTTTGAAGTAGTTCAAAATGGATCAAGCAAAGAAAGGGTTCTTGCCTGTGTTACAAGGTGTGAAGTTGAGCAAGACTCAAAGCCCGACCACGGCAGAAGATAGAAAGAGAATGAAAGTCATTCCCTATGCCTTAGCCATAGGTTCTATAAAGTATGCCATGCTGTGTACCAGATCTATTGTATACCCTACACTGTGTTAAGCAAGGAGTACAATAGTGATCTAAGGGTAGATCACTGGACAACGGTCAAAATTATCCTTAGTGGAATAAGGAAATATTTCTCAATTATGGAGGTGACAAAAAGGTTCATCGTAAAAAGTTACGTCGATGCAAGTTTTGACACAGATCTAGATAACTCTAAGTCTCGATCTAGATACATATTGAAAGTGGGAGCAATTAGCTAGAGTAGCTCCGTGCAAAGCATTGTAGACATAGAATTCGCAAAATACTTACGGATCTGAATGTGACAGACCCGTTAACTAAAATTATCTCACAAGCAAAACATGATCACACCTTAGTACTCTTTGGGTGTTAATCACATAGCGATGTGAACTAGATTACTGACTCTAGTAAACCCTTTGGGTGTTGATCACATATCGATGTGAACTATGGGTGTTAATCACATGGTGATGTGAACTATTGCTGTTAAATCACATGGCGATGTGAACTAGATTATTGACTCTAGTGCAAGTGGGAGACTGAAGGAAATATGCCCTAGAGGAAATAATAAAGTTATTATTTATTTCCTTATATCATGATAAATGTTTATTATTCATGCTAGAATTGTATTAACCGGAAACATAATACATGTGTGAATACATAGACAAACAAAGTGTCACTAGTATGCCTCTACTTGACTAGCTCGTTAATCAAAGATGGTTATGTTTCCTAACCATGAACAATGAGTTGTTATTTGATTAACGGGATCACATCATTAAGAGAATGATCTGATTGACATGACCCATTCCATTAGCTTAGCACCCGATCGTTTAGTATGTTGCTATTGCTTTCTTCATGACTTATACATGTTCCTATAACTATGAGATTATGCAACTCCCGTTTACCGGAGGAACACTTTGGGTGCTACCAAATGTCACAACGTAACTGGGTGATTATAAAGGAGTACTACAGGTGTCTCCAAAGGTACATGTTGGGTTGGCGTATTTCGAGATTAGGTTTTGTCACTCCAATTGTCGGAGAGGTATCTCTGGGCCCTCTCGGTAATGCACATCACTTAAGCCTTGCAAGCATTGCAACTAAATGAGTTAGTTGCGGGATGATGTATTACAGAACGAGTAAAGAGACTTGCCGGTAACGAGATTGAACTAGGTATAGGAATACCGACGATCGAATCTCGGGCAAGTAACATACCGATGACAAAGGGAACAACGTATGTTGTTATGCGGTCTGACCGATAAAGATATTCGTAGAATATGTAGGAGCCAATATGGGCATCCAGGTCCCGCTATTGGTTATTGACCGGAGACGTGTCTCGGTCATGTCTACATTGTTCTCGAACCCATAGGGTCCGCACGCTTAAGGTTTCGATGACAGTTATATTATGAGTTTATGAGTTTTGATGTACCGAAGGTTGTTCGGAGTCCCGGATGTGATCACGGACATGACGAGGAGTCTCGAAATGGTCGAGACGTAAAGATCGATATATTGGAAGACTATATTCGGACATCGGAAGGTTCCGAGTGAATCGGGATTTTCCGGAGTACCGGGAGTTACCGGAACCACCAAGAAGTAATGGGCCTCAGGGGAAAGGTGAAAGAGCAGCCAGGGCGCGCAGCCCCCCTACCCCAAACCGATTGGACTAGGAGGCAGGCCCCCCACCCCTCTCCCTCTTCCCCCTTGGCAATCCTACTTGGAAGGATTGGGGGGGGGAACCCTACTCCCGGTAGGAGTAGGACTCCCCTGCGCCCTACACAGGGCCGGCCCACCCCTCCCCCACTCCTTTATATACGGGGGCAGGGGGCACCCCATAGACACACAAGTTGATCTTCATGATCGTTCTCTTAGCCGTGTGCGGTGCCCCCAGCCACCATAATCCTCGATAATACTGTAGCAGAGCTTAGGCGAAACCCTACGACGGTAGAACATCAAGATCGTCACCACGCCGTCGTGCTGACCGAACTCTTCCCCGACACTTTGCTCGATCGGAGTCCGGGGATCGTCATCGAGCTGAACGTGTGCTAGAACTCGGAGGTGCCGTAGTTTCGGTGCTTGATCGGTCAGACCGTGAAGACGTACGACTACATCAACCACGTTGTCATCGCTTCCGCAATCAGTCTACGAGGGTACGTAGACAACACTCTCCCCTCTCGTTGCTATGCATCACATGATCTTGCGTGTGCGTAGGAATTTTTTTGAAATTACTACGTTCCCCAACAGTGGTATCAGAGCCAGGTTTTATGTTGATGTTATGCACAAGTAGAACACAAGTGAGTTGTGGGCAATATAAGTCATACTGCCTACCAGCATGTCATACTTTGGTTCGGCGGCATTGTTGGACGAGCGACCCGGACCAACATTACGCGTACGCTTACGCGAGACCGGTTCCACCGACGTGCTTTGCACACAGATGGCTGGCGGGCGACAGTCTCTCCAACTTTAGTTGAACCAAGTATGGCTACGCCCGGTCCTTGCGAAGGTTAAAACAAAACCAACTTGACAAACTATCGTTGTGGTTTTGATGCATAGGTAAGAACGGTTCTTGCTAAGCCCGTAGCAGCCACATAAAACTTGCAACAACAAAGTAGAGGACATCTAACTTGTTTTTGCAGGGCATGTTGTGATGTGATATGGTCAAGCATGATGCTAAATTTTATTGTATGAGATGATCATGTTTTGTAACCGAGTTATCGGCAACTGGCAGGAGACATATGGTTGTCGCTTTATTGTATGCAATGCAATCGCGATGTAATGCTTTACTTTATCACTAAACGGTAGCGATAGTCATGGAAGCATAAGATTGGCGAGACGACAACGATGCTACGATGGAGATAAAGGTGTCGCGCCGGTGACGATGGTGATCATGACGGTGCTTCGGAGATGGAGATCACAAGCACAAGATGATGATGGCCATATCATATCACTTATATTGATTGCATGTGATGTTTATCTTTTTATGCATCTTATCTTGCTTTGTTTGACGGTAGCATTATAAGATGATCTCTCACTAAATTATCAAGAAGTGTTCTCCCTGAGTATGCACCGTTGCCAAAGTTCGTCGTGCCCAGACACCACGTGATGATCGGGTGTGATAAGCTCTACGTCCATCTACAATGGGTGCAAGCCAGTTTTGCACACGCAGAATACTCAGGTTAAACTAGACGAGCCTAGCATATGCAGATATGGCCTCGGAACACGGAGACCGAAAGGTCGAGCATGAATCATATAGTAGATATGATCAACATAACGATGTTCACCATTGAAAACTACTCCATCTCACGTGATGATCGGTTATGGTTTAGTTGATTTGGATCACGTAATCACTTAGAAGATTAGAGGGGTGTCTATCTAAGTAGGAGTTCTTAATTAATATGATTAATTGAACTTAAATTTATCATGAACTTAGTCCCTGATAGTATCTTGCTTGTTTATGTTGATTGTAGATAGATGGCTCGTGCTGTTGTTCCGTTGAATTTTAATGCGTTCTTGAGAAAGCAAAGTTGAAAGATGATGGTAGCAATTACACGGACTGGGTCCGTAACTTGAGGATTATCCTCATTGCTGCAGAGAAGAATTACGTCCTGGAAGCACCGCTGGGTGCCAGGCCTGCTGCTGGAGCAACACCAGATGTTATGAACGTCTGGCAGAGCAAAGCTGATGACTACTCGATAGTTCAGTGTGCCATTCTTTACGGCTTAGAATCGGGACTTCAACGACGTTCTGAATGTCATGGAGCATATGAGATGTTCTAGGAGTTGAAGTTAATATTTCAAGCAAATGCCTGGATTGAGAGATATGAAGTCTCCAATAAGTTCTATAGCTGCAAGATGGAGGAGAACAGTTCTGTCAGTGAGCATATACTCAAAATGTCTGGGTATAATAATCACTTGATTCAATTGGGAGTTAATCTTCCAAATGATTGCGTCATTGACAGAATTCTCCAATCACTGCCACCAAGCTACAAGAGCTTCATGATGAACTATAATATGCAAGGGATGAACAAGACTATTCCCGAGCTCTTCGCAATGCTGAAAGCTGCGGAGGTAGAAATCAAAAAGGAGCATCAAGTGTTGATGGTTAACAAAACCACTAGTTTCAAGAAAAAGGGCAAAGGGAAGAAGAAGGGGAACTTCAAGAAGAACAACAAGCAAGTTGCTGCTCAGGCGAAGAAACCCAAGTCTGGACCTAAGCCTGAAATTGAGTGCTTGTACTGCAAGAAGACTGGTCACTGGAAGCGGAACTGCCCCAATTATTTGGCGGATAAGAAGGATGGCAAGGTGAACAAAGGTATATGTGATATACATGTTACTAGAGCTCGCAGTAGCACCTGGGTATTTGATACTGGTTCTGTTGCTAATATTTGCAACTCGAAACAAGGACTACGGAATAAAAGGGCACTGGCAAAGGACGAGGTGACGATGCGCGTGGGAAACGGGTCCAAAGTCGATGTGATCGCGGTCGGCACACTACCTCTACATCTACCTTCGGGATTAATATTAGACCTAAATAATTGTTATTTGGTGCCAGCGTTGATCATGAACATTATATCTGGATCTTGTTTAATGCGAGACGGTTATTCATTTAAATCAGAGAATAATGGTTGTTCTATTTATATGAGTAATATCTTTTATGGT
>NC_053024.1:246880085-246915134 GCF_003073215.2 Triticum urartu | reverse complement strand
GTCACAACGTAACTGGGTGATTATAAAGGAGCATTACAGGTGTCTCCAAAGGTAGATGTTGGGTTGGCGTATTTCGAGATTAGGATTTGTCACTCCGATTGTCGGAGAGGTATCTTTGGGCCCTCTCGGTAATGCACATCACATAAGCCTTGTAAGCATTGCAACTAATGAGTTAGTTGCGAGATGATGTATTACAGAACGAGTAAAGAGACTTGCCGGTAACGAGATTGAACTAGGTATTGGATACCGACGATCGAATCTCGGGCAAGTAACATACCGATGACAAAGGGAACAACGTATGTTGTTATGCGGTCTGACCGATAAAAGATCTTCGTAGAATATGTAGGAGCCAATATGGGCATCCAGGTCCCGCTATTGGTTATTGACCGGAGACGTGTCTCGGTCATGTCTACATCGTTCTCGAACCCGTAGGGTCCGCATGCTTAAGGTTACGATGATAGTGATATTATGAGTTTATGCATTTTGATGTACCGAAGGTTGTTCGGAGTCCCGGATGTGATCACTGACATGACGAGGAGTCTCGAAATGGTCGAGATGTAAAGATTGATATATTGGAAGCCTATATTTGGATATCGGAAGTGTTCCGGGTGAAATCGGGATTTTACCGGATTACCGGGAGGTTACCGGAACCCCCCTGGAGTCATATGGGCCTTAGTGGAAAGGTGAAAGGGCTGCCATAAGGGCTGCGCGCCTCCCCCCTCCCCTAGTCCTATTAGGACTAGGAGAGGAGGCCGGCCACCCCTCTCCCTCTTTCCCCCTTGGGAATCCTAGTTGGAATAGGATTGGGGGGGGGAGTCCTACTCCCGGTAGGAGTAGGACTCCTCCTGCGCCCTCCTCCTGGCCGGCGCACCTCTCCCCCTTGGCTCCTTTATATACGGAGGCAGGGGGCACCTCTAGACACACAAGTTGATCCACGTGATCTATTCCTTAGCCGTGTGCGGTGCCCCCTGCCACCATATTCCTTGATAATACTGTAGCAGAGTTTAGGCGAAACCCTACTGGTGTAGTGCATCAAGATCGTCACCACGCCGTCGTGCTGACGGAACTCTTCCCCGACACTTTGCTCGATCGGAGTCCGGGGATCGTCATCGATCTGAACGTGTGCTCGAACTCGGAGG
The DNA here is from genome assembly GCF_003073215.2 of Triticum urartu. Lineage (NCBI taxonomy): Eukaryota > Viridiplantae > Streptophyta > Magnoliopsida > Poales > Poaceae > Triticum > Triticum urartu. The sequence goes on along the minus strand of NC_053024.1, from coordinate 246,913,995 downwards.
TGCCGTAGTTTCGGTGCTTGATCGGTTGGATCGTGAAGATGTACGACTACTTCCTCTACGTCGTGTCATCGCTTCCGCAGTCGGTCTATGTTGGGTACGTAGACAACACTCTCCCCTCTCGTTGCTATGCATCACATGATCTTGCGTGTGCGTAGGATTTTTTTTTGAAATTACTACGTTCCCCAACAGTGGTATCAGAGCCTAGGTTATTTATGTTGATGTTATATGCACAAGTAGAACACAAGTGAGTTGTGGGCAATATAAGTCATACTGCCTACCAGCATGTCATACTTTGGTTCGGCGGCATTGTTGGACGAGACGACCCGGACCAACCTTACGCGTACGCTTACGCGAGACCGGTTCCCTCGACGTGCTTTGCACACAGATGGCTTGCGGGCGACTGTCTCTCCAACTTTAGTTGAACCAAGTATGGCTACGCCCGGTCCTTGCGAAGGTTAAAACGGAGTCTATTTGACAAACTATCGTTGTGGTTTTGATGCGTAGGTGAGATTGGTTCTTGCTTAAGCCCGTAGCAGCCACGTAAAACTTGCAACAACAAAGTAGAGGACGTCTAACTTGTTTTTGCAGGGCATGTTGTGATGTGATATGGTCAAAGCATGATGCTGAATTTTATTGTATGAGATGATCATGTTTTGTAACCTAGTTATCGGCAACTGGCAGGAGCCATATGGTTGTCGCTTTATTGTATGCAATGCAATTGCGCTGTCATGCTTTACTTTATTACTAAGCGGTAGTGATAGTCGTGGAATCATAAGATGGCGAGACGACAACGATGCTATGATGGAGATAAAGGTGTCGCGCCGGTGACGATGGTGATCATGACGGTGTTTCGGAGATGAGATCACAAGCACAAGATGATGATGGCCATATCATATCACTTATATTGATTGCATGTGATGTTTATCTTTTATGCATCTTATCTTGCTTTGTTTGACGGTAGCATTATAAGATGATCTCTCACTAAATTATCAAGAAGTGTTCTCCCTGAGTATGCACCGTTGCGAAAGTTCTTCGTGGTGAGACACCACGTGATGATCGGGTGTGATAGGCTCTACGTTCATCTACAATGGGTGCAAGCCAGTTGCACACGCGGAATACTCAGGTTTAACTTGATGAGCCTAGCATATGCAGATATGGCCTCGGAACACGGAGACCGAAAGGTCGAGCATGAATCATATAGTAGATATGATCAACATATTGATGTTCACCATTGATACTACTCCATCTCACGTGATGATCGGTTATGGTTTAGTTGATTTGGATCACGTAATCACTTAGAAGATTAGAGGGGTGTCTATCTAAGTAGGAGTTCTTAATTAATATGATTAATTGAACTTAAATTTATCATGAACTTAGTCCTTGATAGTATCTTGCTTGTTTATGTTGATTGTAGATAGATGGCTCGTGCTGTTGTTCCGTTGAATTTTAATGCGTTCTTGAGAAAGCAAAGTTGAAAGATGATGGTAGCAATTACACGGACTGGGTCCGTAACTTGAGGATTATCCTCATTGCTGCAGAGAAGAATTACGTCCTGGAAGCACTGCTGGGTGCCAGGCCTTCTGCTGGAGCAACACCAGATGTTATGAATGTCTGGCAGAGTAAAGCTGATGACTACTCGATAGTTCAGTGTGTGATTCTTTACGGCTTAGAATCGGGTCTTCAACGACGTTTTGAATGTCATGGAGCATATGAGATGTTCTAGGAGTTGAAGTTAATATTTCAAGCAAATGCCTGGATTGAGAGATATGAAGTCTCCAATAAGTTCTATAGCTGCAAGATGGAGGAGAATAGTTCTGTCAGTGAGCATATACTCAAAATGTCTGGGTATCATAATCACTTGATTCAATTGGGGGTTAATCTTCCTGTTGATTGCGTCATTGACAGAGTTCTTCAATCACTGCCACCAAGTTACAAGAGCTTCATGATGAACTATAATATGCAAGGGATGAATAAGATTATTCCTGAGCTCTTCGCAATGCTGAAAGCTGCGGAGGTAGAAATCAAAAAGGAGCATCAAGTGTTGATGGTTAACAAAACCACTAGTTTCAAGAAAAAGGGCAAAGGGAAGAAGAAGGGGAACTTCAAGAAGAACAACAAGCAAGTTGCTGCTCAGGCGAAGAAACCCAAGTCTGGACCGAAGCCTGAAACTGAGTGCTTCTAGTGCAAGCAGACTGGTCACTGGAAGCGGAACTGCCCCAATTATTTGGCGGATAAGAAGGATGGCAAGGTGAACAAAGGTATATGTGATATACATGTTACTAGAGCTCGCAGTAGCACCTGGGTATTTGATACTGGTTCTGTTGCTAATATTTGCAACTCGAAACAAGGACTACGGAATAAAAGGGCACTGGCAAAGGACGAGGTGACGATGCGCGTGGGAAACGGGTCCAAAGTCGATGTGATCGCGGTCGGCACACTACCTCTACATCTACCTTCGGGATTAATATTAGACCTAAATAATTGTTATTTGGTGCCAGCGTTGATCATGAACATTATATCTGGATCTTGTTTAATGCGAGACGGTTATTCATTTAAATCAGAGAATAATGGTTGTTCTATTTATATGAGTAATATCTTTTATGGTCATGCACCCTTGAAGAGTGGTCTATTTTTATGAATCTCGATAGTAGTGATATACATATTCATAATGTTGAAGTCAAAAGATGCAGAGTTGATAATGATAGTGCAACTTATTTGTGGCACTGTCGTTTAGGTCATATCGGTATAAAGCGCATGAAGAAACTCCATACTGATGGACTTTTGGAACCACTTGATTATGAATCACTTGGTACTTGCGAACCTTGTCTCATGGGTAAGATGACTAAAACGCCGTTCTCCGGTACTATGGAGAGAGCAACGGATTTGTTGGAAATCATACATACCGATGTATGTGGTCCAATGAATGTTGAGGCTCGTGGTGGATATCGTTATTTTCTCACCTTCACAGATGATTTAAGCAGATATGGGTATATCTACTTAATGAAACATAAGTCTGAAACATTTGAAAAGTTCAAAGAATTTCAGAGTGAAGTTGAAAATCATCGTAACAAGAAAATAAAGTTTCTACGATCTTATCGTGGAGGAGAATATTTGAGTTACGAGTTTGGTGTACATTTGAAACACTGTGGAATAGTTTCGCAACTCACGCCACCCGGAACACCACAGCGTAATGGTGTGTCCGAACGTCGTAATTGTACTTTATTAGATATGGTGCGATCTATGATGTCTCTTACTGATTTACCGTTATCATTTTGGGGTTATGCTTTAGAGACGGCCGCATTCACGTTAAATAGGGCACCATCGAAATCCGTTGAGATGACGCCTTATGAACTGTGGTTTGGCAAGAAACCAAAGTTGTCTTTCTTAAAGTTTGGGGCTGCGATGCTTATGTGAAAAAGCTTCAACCTGATAAGCTCGAACCCAAATCGGAGAAATGTGTCTTCATAGGATACCCAAAGGAGATTGTTGGGTACACCTTCTATCATAGATCCGAAGGCAAGACTTTTGTTGCTAAATTGGATTTTTTCTAGAGAAGGAGTTTCTCTCGAAAGAAGTGAGTGGGAGAAAAGTAGAACTTGATGAGGTAACTATACCTGCTCCCTTATTGCAAAGTAGTACATCACAGAAACCGGTTTCTGTGACACCTACACCAATTAGTGAGGAAGCTAATGATAATGATCATGAAACTTCAGATCAAGTTACTACCGAACCTCGTAGATCAACCAGAGTAAGATCCGCTCCAGAGTGGTACGGTAATCCTGTTCTGGAAGTCATGCTACTAGATCATGATGAACCTACGAACTATGAAGAAGCGATGGTGAGCCCAGATTCTGCAAAGTGGCTTGAAGCCATGAAATCTGAGATGGGATCCATGTATGAGAACAAAGTGTGGACTTTGGTTGACTTGCCCATGATCGGCAAGCAATTGAGAATAAATGGATCTTTAAGAAGAAGATTGACGCTGACGGTAATGTTACTGTCTATAAAGCTCGACTTGTTGCAAAAGGTTTTCGACAAGTTCAAGTGATTGACTACGATGAGACCTTCTCACCCGTAGCGATGCTTAAGTCTGTCCGAATCATGTTAGCAATAGCCGCATTTTATGATTATGAAATTTGGCAAATGGATGTCAAAACTGCATTCCTGAAAGGATTTCTGGAAGAAGAGTTGTATATGATGCAACCAGAAGGTTTTGTCAATCCAAAGGGAGCTAACAAAGTGTGCAAGCTCTAGCGATCCATTTATGGACTGGTGCAAGCCTCTCGCAGTTGGAATAAATGCTTTGATAGTGTGATCAAAGCATTTAGTTTTGTACAGACTTTTGGAGAAGCCTGTATTTACAAGAAAGTGAGTGGGAGCTCTGTAGCATTTTTGATATTATATGTGGATGACATATTATTGAATGGAAATAATATAGAATTTCTGGATAGCATAAAGGGATACTTGAATAAGAGTTTTTCAATGAAAGACCTCAGTGAAGCTGCTTACATATTGGGCATTAAGATCTATAGAGATAGATCAAGATGCTTAATTGGACTTTCACAAAGCACATACCTTGACAAAGTTTTGAAGAAGTTCAAAATGGATCAAGCAAAGAAAGGGTTCTTGCCTGCGTTACAAGGTGTGAAGTTGAGTAAGACTCAATGTCCGACCACCGCAGAAGATAGAGAGAAAATGAAAGATGTTCCCTATGCTTCAGCCATAGGCTCTATCATGTATGCAATGCTGTGTACCAGACCTGATGTGCGCCTTGCTATAAGTCTAGCAGGGAGGTACCAAAGTAATCTAGGAGTGGATCACTGGATAGCGGTCAAGAACATCCTGAAATACCTGAAAAGGACTAAGGATATGTTTCTCGTATATGGAGGTGACAAAGAGCTCATCGTAAATGGTTATGTTGATGCAAGCTTTGACACTGATCCGGACGATTCAAAATCGCAAACTGGATATGTATTTTTACAAAACGGAGGAGCTGTCAGTTGGTGCAGTTCAAAACAGAGCGTCGTGGCGGGATCTACATGTGAAGCAGAGTACATAGCTGCTTCGGAAGCAGCAAATGAAGGAGTCTGGATGAAGGAGTTCATATCCGATCTAGGTATCATACCTAGTGCATCGGGTCCAATGAAAATCTTTTGTGACAATACTGGTGCAATTGCCTTGGCAAAGGAATCCAGATTTCACAAGAGAACCAAGCACATCAAGAGACGCTTCAATTCCATTCGGGATTTAGTCCAAGTGGGAGACATAGAAATTTGCAAGATACATACGGATCTGAATGTTGCAGACCCGCTGACTAAGCCTCTTCCACGAGCAAAACATGATCAGCACCAAGGCTCCATGGGTGTTAGAATCATTACTGCGTGATCTAGATTATTGACTCTAGTGCAAGTGGGAGACTAAAGGAAATATTCCCTAGAGGCAATAATAAAGTTATTATTTATTTCCTTATTTCATGATAAATGTTTATTATTCATGCTAGAATTGTATTAACCGGAAACATAATACATGTGTGAATACATAGACAAACATAGTGTCACTAGTATGCCTCTACTTGACTAGCTCGTTGATCAAAGATGGTTAAGTTTCCTAACCATAGACATGAGTTGTCATTTTATTAACGGGATCACATCATTAGGAGAATGATGTGATTGACTTGACCCATTTCACTAGCTTAGCACTTGATCGTTTAGTTTGTTGCTATTGCTTTCTTCATGACTTATACATGTTCCTATGACTATGAGATTATGCAACTCCCGTTTACCGGAGGAACACTTTGTGTGCTACCAAACGTCACAACGTGACTGGGTGATTATAAAGGTGCTCTACAGGTGTCTCCGAAGGTACTTGTTGGGTTGGCGTATTTTGAGATTAGGATTTGTCACTCCGATTGTCGGAGAGGTATCTCTGGGCCCTCTCGGTAATACACATCACATAAGCCTTGCAAGCATTGCAACTAATAAGTTAGCTGCGGGATGACGTATTATGGAACAAGTAAAGAGATTTGCCGGTAACGAGATTGAACTAGGTATTGAGATATCGTCGATCAAATCTTAGGCAAGTAACATACCGATGACAAAGGGAACAACTTATGTTGTTATGCGGTCTGACCAATGAAAGATCTTCGTAGAATATGTGGGAGCCAATATGAGCATCCATGTTCCACTATTGGTTATTGACCGGAGATGTGTCTCGGTCATGTCTACATTATTCTCGAACCCGTAGGGTCCGCACGCTTAAACGTTACGATGACAGTTTCATTATGAGTTTATATATTTTGATGTACCGAAGGTTGTTCGGAGTCCCGGATATGACCGCGGACATGACGAGGAGTCTCGAAATGGTCGAGCATAAAGATCGATATATTGGACGGCTATATTCGGACACCGGAAGTGTTTCAGGTGATTTCAGAGAAAACCGGAGTGCCGGAAGGGTTATCGGAACCCCCTGGGGAAATATTGGGCCTTAGTGGGCCTGAGGTGAGAGAGAGGGCAGCAGCCTAGGAGGTGTCGCGCCCCCTCCCATGGGGAGTCCGAATTGGACTAGGGGAAGGGGGTGCGGCCCCTCTTTCCCTCTCCCTCTCTTTCCCTCCCCCTTCCCTCTTCCTAGTTGGACTAGGAAAGGGGATTCCTACTCCTACTAGGAGGAGGACTCCCCCCTCCTTGGCGCGCCCCAAGGGCCGGCCGGCCTCTCCCCCTTGCTCCTTTATATACAGGGGCAGGGGGGCACCTCTAGACACACAAGTTGATCTTCGTGATCGTTCTCTTAGCCGTGTGCGGTGCCCCCCTCCACCATAATCCTCGATAATATTGTAGCGGTGCTTAGGCGAAGCCCTGCAATGGTAGAACATCAAGATTGTCACCATGCCGTCGTGCTGACGGAACTCTTCCCCGACCCTTTGCTGGATAGGAGTCCGGGGAACGTCATCGAGCTGAACGTGTGCTAGAACTCGGTGGTGCGGTAGTTTCGGTGCTTGATCGGTTGGGCCGTGAAGACGTATGACTACATCAACCGCGTTGTGCTAACGCTTCCGCTTCCAGTCTACAGGGGTACGTAGACAACACTCTCCCCTCTCGTTGCTATGCATCATCATGATCTTGTGTGTGCGTAGGAAAATTTTGAAATTACTACGTTCCCCAACACTAATTAGCAGCATTAGTTAGGTTAATTAATTGTTAGGTTAGCCTAGTGGCCCAATGAAAGAGGGACTCTCTGATAATTAAACAAAAACTAACTAATCTAATAAAGTTAGAGACAATGACAGCCAGGACCCGCCTACACTATTCATCCTTTGACCATTCAACCTTTAACTGGGTCAACCCAGCCCCACTGGCCCCATAGTCATACTCATAGGCTAGAATAACAGTAGGTGACAAAACTATTTGCTGTTTTATTTTTGAATCAAGTGAAATTCCAGAAAATGATTAAAACTTAGAAAATTAACAGAAAATTAACCGTAAGTCAGATGAAAAAGTTTTCTACATGAAAGTTGCTCAGAACGACGAGACGAATCCGGATACACAACCCGTTCGTCCGCCACACATCCCTAGCATAGAAAACATGCAACTTTCCCCCTCCGGTTCATTTGTCCGAAAACGCGAAACACCGGGGATACTTTCCCGGATGTTTTCCCCCTTCACCGGTACCACCTCATACCACGTTAGGGCACACCTAGCATCACGCTTCGTCATGTCATGCATCGTCATGCTTTTGTTTGCATTATATTTATTGTTTCTTCCCCCTCTTCTCTCGCTAGACACGGAGACCGACGCTGCTGCTACCCAGTACGACTACGGTGTTGACAACCCCTCTCTCTTGCCAGAGAAACCAGGCAAGCCCCCCCCCCTTGATCACCAGATATCGCCTACACAACTCTCTAATGCTTGCATTAGAGTAGTGTAACATGTTACTGCTTTCCGTTAATCCTATCCTGATGCATAGCCTGTCCTTGCTACTACTGTTGTTACCTTTACCTGCAATCCTAATGCTTAGTATAGGATGCTAGTTTATCATCCGTGGCCCTACATTCTTGTTCGTCTGCCATGCGATACTATTGGGCCGTGATCACTCGGGAAGTGATCACGGGTATATACTTATACATATATACATGCTATATAGGTGGTGATTAAAGTCGGGTCGGCTCATAGGAGTACCCGCGAGTGATTCCGATGTTGGGGGCTGAAGGGGCAGGTGGCTCCATCCCGGTAGAGGTGGGCCTGAGTTCCCGAAGGCCCCCGACTGTTACTTTGTGGCGGACTGACATGGCAGGTTGAGACCACCTAGGAGAGAGGTGGCCTGGCCCTGGTCGCCGTCCATGGTTATTTCAAAATAACACGTTCAACGAGATCTTGGTATTTGATCTAAGTCTGGCTACTGGCCTATATGCACTAACCATCTACGCGGGGACTGTTATGGGCACTCGACGTCATGGTATCAGCCGAAGCCTTTGTGACGTCAGCGACTGAGCGGCGCGCGCCGGGTTGGACCGCGTAACGCAACTTCCTTTGTAATGGAGGTTGCTAGGTCTGCTCTCCGGCCGCGTACGCAAAGTGCAGGTGTGCAATGGGCGATGGGGCCAGACCCCTGCACCATAGGATTTAGACCGGTGTGCTGACCTCTCTGTTGTGCCTAGGTAGGGCTGCGACGTGTTGATCTTCCGAGGCCGGGCATGACCCAGAAAAGTGTGTCCGGACAAAGGGGATCGAGCGTGTTGGGAAATGTGGTGCACCCCTGCAGGGAAGTTAATCTATTCGAATAGCCGTGATCTTCGGTAACAGGACGACTTGGAGTTGTACCTTGACCTTATGACAACTAGAACCGGATACTTAATAAAACACACCCTTCCAAGTGCCAGATACAACCGATGATCGCTCTCTCACAAGGCGACGAGGGGAGGATCATCGGTTAGGATTATGCTATGCGATGTTACTTGGTGAACTTACCATCTACTCTCTTTTCCTGCTGCAAGATGGAGGTTACCAGAAGCGTAGTCTTCGATAGGACTAGCTATCCCCATCTTATTCTGGCTTTCTGCAGTTCAGTCCACATATGATACCCTTATTCCATTTGATACCAATGCATACATATGTATTGTACCTCCTTGCTTGCGAGTACTTTGGATGAGTACTCACGGTTGCTTTGCTCCCCCTTTTTTTCTTTCCTATACCCGATTGCTGCGACCAGACGTTGGAGTCCAGGAGCCAGACGCCACTGTCGATGACGACTACTACTACTTGGGAGGTGCCTACTACTATGTGCAGCCCGCTGACAACGACCATGAGTAGTTTAGGAGGATCCCAGGCAGGAGGCCTGCGCCTCTTTCGATCTGTATCCCAGTTTGTGCTAGCCTTCTTAAGGCAAACTTGTTTACTTATGTCTGTACTCATATATTGTTGCTTCCGCTGACTCGTCTATGAACGAGCTCTTGTATTCGAGCCTTCGAGGCCCCTGGCTTGTAATATGATGCTTGTATGACTTATTTTATTTGTAGAGTTGTGTTGTGATATCTTCCCGTGGGTCCCTGATCTTGATCATACACGTTTGTGTGTATGATTGAATCGGGGGCGTCACAAGTTGGTATCAGAGCTGACTGCCTGTAGGAATCCCCCTTCCACACTCCTTGGCCGAAGTTGAGTCTAGACATTACAAAACTTTTTACTAACATGGTTGTGTGCCTTATGGGCCCACGTCGCCATTTGGGTGGTATTAGGATCTTTTACTCCTCGATCTTTACTCTGGGACTCTGAACTCTCTTCTACTCGGGTTAAACGAATTTGCTAACTCTAACTCTAGGTTCTCATAATTACTTCCTTCCGGAGAGCCCCCTTATTATAGATGATTGCCTGCTGCACCAGTAGATTTAGAAGTTACTCTTTGATGTTATCCCGAGAGCTTGTGCTCATTGTGTTTGCAATTCCCTTCCACCGTCAAAACCTATGGATAACTACATACACTTGCCATTCATACAATCATTCCCCATTGATCTTGTTATTACAAGATACCCCGAATTTCTCTCTATTGTTCCGAGAATACTTGTGCCTACTGCCTTGCAGTTCCTTGCCACCTCAATACCCCTACATATAATTCCTCACACTTACCAAGTATCGCTCATCCTCAGTTGTTCATGTGTTTCACTAAGGTCTTCAAAATACTATTCGATCTTTCGAAAATCCTTAGCACCTTATTGCTCTTGAAATACTTGCTTGCTTGCATTATGGTTAATCCCATAAGTATAGTAATCTTATTGGCAGCCCTTGTCACTATGATTTTGAGTCCATTGATTCAATATGTTGCGAATGCTCGCAATCCTCAATCAGATCCTAGAATTTATCCTTTCGTCTCAGACATCATTTTAAGGATGAGCTGGATTTCGACCAATCAAATTGCCATCGATTGTACCCCTAAGTCTACTCAGCTTATCCATCCCTAATTAGAGCATTGCTTCTGATCCCTTGTCTTCGAATTCAAAATTCCTTTGCATTTGAGCTTTGAGTTTGTCAGTTGTTTCTATAATCTTATCTCCTTGCATTCTTCTTCCTCTAGTTGAGTATCGATGATCACGTCAGATCCCTGGTGGACCACCAGATCCTTTGTTGGATTTTATCCGACAGCATCCTTCATATTCATTAAGCATGTGAGCTTTTCCTCGGATACATAATACCTTTGGTAAATTGTATCCTCTGCTTTGTCAACCATGCTCTACTTTCGAGCTTGTGCTATTTACTCCTGAAGTTTGTGGTATATGTCCCTAAGATGCCCCGATGGGTTCAACCAACGCCTTCCCTAATCTGATTGAACCCGTAAGATTTCACGGGCCATACTTATCTGGTATTGCACCTGGTAAAACTTTCAACAACTAATGCCATTTTTGAAACACGAGAAGTAAATGGAAGGTTATACATTGAAGAAGTGGGAGTCGACCTTGAACTTTGTGTTCATGCCCATGGACACGATGTAGATCCTATCATGGAAGCTTCTCTTAAATTTATTTTTTCTTGGTATGAGTTCATATTATATCTGGGATCTGGTCTTTTGCAACCATGGTTCCGGCCATATTGATACTCTTTGATTCCTTTTCTCGGGCAAGTTAAAGTACTTGCCTTCTGCAGATCAATACATCTCCGCAACCTCTATTTTGATCTTCCTTTAAGTATTACCCTTCGGTATCTCGAGATTATCAAAGAACGGTGTTGCTTCCTATGGGTCTTCATCTAGTATTGCTTCTCACCGATTTCAGATTCCCCCCGGGTTCTGGGTTATTTCACTCGAGACCACCGATAAGTGAATCGATTACACACTCCGATTCAATAACTCTCAGAAATTTTCAATGCTTACGAGTTTATTAATCCTTCAAGTCTTCCCAAGCCTCTTTGGCTATATCATTGTCATGATGATTTTAACTATGCTACCCGGTCCTTCCCGCAGCACAAATTTCGACGGTGAGCTAAGCTTACATCGACCTTCCTCGACATATCATTTCGCCTTGAACAACAAGCTTGAATTCGAGTTTGTGTCCTACTCATGGTCCCAAGAACATTTCGCTTCATTATTCCTTTGACTTGATTTCATCGACGACCGATTACATCTCCATGAAACCTCTCGACAGAATTTGTCTTGATCATCATCAACATTCTGAGTTCCTCCAGGATATCAATTGAATTCATGATGAGAAATACCATCCTTGCCCCTTGGTGATTTGTGTTATCATCGGCAACATTCTTGCTTTCCCTTCAACACAAACTTGTTCATGTCTTGTGTTGTACCTTGAGATCCTTGCTATCCAACTTATGTTATGTTTTACCTTGGAGTATTGCTACCTTTTATGTCAAGAATGTCATGGGAAATTCACCACCCTTAAGAATTCTTGGTACAAGTGATACTTATTAGCATCACCATTCTTTTCTTGGTCCCCATGTTGTTTCTAACCGAAATACTGACAAATGGTCTGTGAGGTGTAAATTCTAAACTTCTAGCAACCCTATTGCTTTGAAGTTATTGGTCTATAGTTTCATTCTACGTCTATGGTTTATTGAATCATCATTCGAACATTGACCGTGCTACCTAGCCATATTTTGGGTGCACATTTCAACCAATGTTTAACTGTGTATGTTTTCCTCGAGCATACGTCATTAAGTCATTTGATCTAGCTAATGTTATCTCCTTGTTCACATAGTTGTGGAAATCCATCTTTTTGGAAATCTCAATGGATTGTCGCTGAGTCAATCAGTCACCTCCTCACCTCTCCTTGATTTAATGATGAACTCTTGTTTCGGAACTTGCTTCCATGGTTTAATTACCGAGAATCATACAATGTCACCTCGACAATTTGTGTTGCACCTTTCTTCTCACGCATCCTGAGTCTAAGGTATCTTGACACCAATCAGATCTGAAGCTCGGTCAGATATGATGGTTGGAACATATTTCCAAGAGTTATAACAATGGTCTCATGTGACCCGGTAAGGTGATGTCATGCCTGGCACACCTGGCCGGAGGCCCTATTGTTATAGATTCCTTTTCAGCAAGGTTATCCATTCTTCCATGAGGGAATTGTAAGACTTATTCTATAAGATGTTCCTGATGGATCCTTTGTGAATACAAAGTCTGACCTTTGCTTGCAAACCATGTCAGTGCTATCTCGAAGCATGTCCATAGTACTCCGATTTTCAACAAAAACATTTGAAGCCCAATGCTAAATGTTTCCCGCTCAATTATCCAAACATCGTTGTATGGGTAATGTCATGAAATTCCTCTCCCATTACCTAAATGGTTTTCTACTTTCTATCCTGTCATGGATATCATGCACTGCTTGTCCTTGGGAAGGTTATACCCCTGAAATATGTGTTTAAACACATTATCCTTTCCATTGTTGTTTAATCTGATGATCACATTTTCCTTTCCATTGGGATGTTTAACCTTTCTTGTGATCTATATGATATAAGCAGTAATATTCTCCTACTTATGTAAACCCCTCGGTGTACAGTTCTGTCAGCAAGACCCTGTTACTATTGTTGATGACATTCCGGTAGTCACCGATGGACGAGAACTTTGCCTATTGGCCCACCTCGTTCAACGAGTAGGAAAATGGTTCTCTTCATCCCTAGCCCTTGGTACCGACGTTGCCGACATAATTGATAGGCTATCCTCTGACATGCCTTGATATCATGACTATGCAAAATATCACCGTCCTTCCTACTTTTGAACCACATGGTGGGCCCATAACCCACAGTTCCACAGGATCGAAACCTGACTCTACTGTAACCCCGGTTTCCAAGGTTATTCCTCGCGCTTGACTCCGTATGCATCCACAGGTCACCTTCCTAGAGATGACCTATTCTAGTATCAGACACAATATTTATTCACGTTGCCCTGAAACCCTTTCACCTTCTGGCTAGGCATTGAACGATTTCCTGGCTGCTTGAAACTTCTTATTGTACCTTCGAACTTTACTCTCGATGTGTTTTATTTGTTCAACTCGAGAGATACTCGTATGATCATTCATGGGTTAATCCCAGATTATTACCCTTATAGCATTCTGTCGTTGCCAATCTGCCCCGTTACCTATTCGTAAGAACGATGGAACCCCCGAAGAAAGGATGAAGACTTCATAATGATGACCTGAAGCAGAAGTCTGAAGGCATCAATATATTGGATGGACCTCTTCGAGAAGAGCAACCAAGACCGAGAGGATCCGTTAGATTTTCTGTAACCCAATCCCTCCCCCTTACTCCCCACTTAAATCTTGGGACAAGATTTCTTGTAGTGGAGGAGACTTGTGACGCCCGGATAATTAAGCTACAGTAAACCTTTGTTAATGAGGCCACGTCACCATGGTTACTGTTCCTAATCTCACGTTAATTCGAAACCGGTTCGAATTCAAATTCAAAATCAAGCAAATAATAAAAGTTTTTAAATATTAAAACTAAAATGTTTGGAGTGAGCCAAATAATGCATAGGTAATTATGGTGGAGAAACCACACTTTTATAAAATGTGTAATTACTCTAAAATGAGTAGAACATCATCTAAAACTAATAATTAAATGCTTTTTATAATATATAAAATATTGAACTAATTTATCTGTGAGCCCAGGTTATTGTGGCAGTAGAATAAGTAGTAACATTATTTTCAGAACTAAATTTATATATTATAAAATTAAAGTAAAGTGTGTCTAAAATAAAACAGAAAATAATAAATAAAAGGGAAGGAAAACAAACAAACAAGAAAAGGAAAGGAGAAATCCCCGTGTTCACATAAGCCCAGTACTAACACTGTACCAGGCCCAGCCCAGCAGGCCGGCCTTTTCCCCTACCTCTCGCAGGGGAGAGGCAGAGCTGTGCGTGCCGGCCATCCGCACCCTCCCTCGGCCTACTAAGGCGTCCCCCAGAAACCCTAGCTCACCCTCGTTCATTCCCCCCTCGATCCCCATCGTCCCCCCTCTCCTCTGGCTTGATTTTGAGCTCGCAAGCTCATGCGGTCACCGCTGCCTCACCGTCGTTGACGCGTCCACCGGCCTCTCCGGCGTATGGGAGCACATCCTAGAGGTTTGCCACGCTCTACCGCGTCCGTTCAGGGCATTGGAACGAGGCGGGGAGCTGTGTAGCCGACGCAGTCTTCGTCTTCTTCGTCCGGTCATCGCCGTCTCGCCATCACCACCGCCTCTCCGGTCCACCCCGACCCTCCCCGAGCGTGCCAATGGTCTCACATTGAGCAACACCTCCGGATCTCTCCTTTCCTCGCTTTGATTCGGTCGTTGTTTGCCGTCCCCGAGCACATCCGATCTCGCGCGTACGCGTACAAATGTGCGTGCGTGAGTTGCTGCTGCTTAACTGCTATCTTTAGCTGCTGTGTACTGCTGCCAGCGCGCACCCGTCCCTGCCTCATCTCTACCTGCAGCTGCTCGCCGGCCATCGCCTAGCGCCACCTCGGAGCCGCCCGCGCCCATCGTTGCCGTGCTCCAGTGCCGCCGTCACTGCTGCCCTGCATCCACTCGCCGCAGCTGCTCACCGTGGCCCGTGCCTGCTGGCCGTGCATGCCCTAGCGTGCCCCACTTGCTTTCCCCCGCTTCCCCTGAGTAGTGCCTCCCTTGGCCAACGTCATGGCCATGGCCACCGCACACATGCGTGCGTGTGTGCCATCCGCGTGAGGCCGGCTAGCTCACAGCCGGCCAATTAGTTTGGGCACTAATTAGCAGCATTAGTTAGGTTAATTAATTGTTAGGTTAGCCTAGTGGCCCAATGACAGAGGGACTCTCTGATAATTAAACAAAAACTAACTAATCTAATAAAGTTAGAGACAATGACAGCCAGGACCTGCCTACACTATTCATCCTTTGACCATTCAACCTTTGACTGGGTCAACCCAGCCCCACTGGCCCCATAGTCATACTCATAGGCTAGAATAACAGTAGGTGACAAAACTATTTACTGTTTTATTTTTGAATCAAGTGAAATTCCAAAAAATGATTAAAACTTAGAAAATTAATAGAAAATTAACCGTAAGTTAGATGAAAAAGTTTTCTACACGAAACTTGCTTAGAACGACGAGACGAATCCGGATACGCAGCCCGTTCGTCCGCCACGCATCCCTAGCATAGCAAACACACAACTTTCCCCCTCCGGTTCATTTGTCCGAAAATGCGAAACACCGGGAATACTTTCCCGGATGTTTTCCCCCTTCACCGGTACCACCTCGTATCGCGTTAGGGCACACCTAGCATCATGCTTCGTCATGTCATGCATCGTCATGCTTTTGTTTGCATTATATTTATTGTTTCTTCCCCTTCTTCTCTCGCTAGACACCAAGACCGACGCTGCTGCTACCCAGTACGACTACGGTGTTGACGACCCCTCTCTCTTGCCAGAGCAACCAGGCAAGCCCCCCCCCTTGATCACCAGATATCGCCTACTCTACTCTCTATTGCTTGCATTAGAGTAGTGTAACATGTTACTGCTTTCCGTTAATCCGATCATGATGCATAGCCTGTCCTTGCTACTACTGTTGTTACCTTTACCTGCAATCCTAATGCTTAGTATAGGATGCTAGTTTATCATCCGTGGCCCTACATTCTTGTCCGTCTGCCATGCTATACTATCAGGCCGTGATCACTCGGGAAGTGATCACGGGTATATACTTATACATATATACATGCTATACAGGTGGTGATTAAAGTCGGGTCGGCTCATAGGAGTACCCGCGAGTGATTCCGATGTTGGGGGCTGAAGGGGCAGGTGGCTCCATCCCGGTAGAGGTCGGCCTGAGTTCCCGAAGGCCCCCGACTGTTACTTTGTGGCGGAGCGACAGGGCAGGTTGAGACCACCTAGGAGAGAGGTGGGCCTGGCCCTGGTCGGCATCCGTGGTTATTTCAAAATAACACGCTCAACGAGATCTTGGTATTTGATCTGAGTCTGGCTACTGGCCTATACGCACTAACCATCTACGTGGGGACAGTTATGGGCACTCGACGTCGTGGTATCAGCCGAAGCCTTCGTGACATCAGTGACTGAGCGGCGCACGCCGGGTTGGACCGCGTAACGCAACTTCCTTTGTAATGGAGGTTGCTAGGTCTGCTCTCCGGCCGCATACGCAACGTGCAGGTGTGCAATGGGCGATGGACCCAGACCCCTGCGCCATAGGATTTAGACCGGCGTGCTGACCTCTCTGTTGTGCCTAGGTAGGGCTGCGACATGTCGATCTTCCGAGGCCGGGCATGACCCAGAAAAGTGTGTCCAAACAAAGGGGATCGAGCGTATTGGGAAATGTGGTGCACCCCTGCAGGGAAGTTAATCTATTCGAATAGTCGTGATCTTCGGTAACAGGACGACTTGGAGTTGTACCTTGACTTTATGACAACTAGAACCGGATACTTAATAAAACACACCCTTCCAAGTGCCAGATACAACCGATGATCGCTCTCTCACAGGGCGACGAGGGGAGGATCATCGGTTAGGATTATGCTATGCGATGTTACTTGGTGAACTTACCATCTACTCTCTTCTCCTGCTGCAAGATGGAGGTTACCAGAAGCGTAGTCTTCGATAGGACTAGCTATCCCCATCTTATTCCGGCTTTCTGCAGTTCAGTCCACATATGATACCCTTATTCCATTTGATACCAATGCATACATATGTAGTGTAGCTCCTTGCTTGCGAGTACTTTGGATGAGTACTCACGGTTGCTTTGCTCCCCATTTTTTCTTTCCTATACCCGATTGCTGTGACCAGACGTTGGAGTCCAGGAGCCAGACGCCACTGTCGATGACGACTACTACTACTCGGGAGGTGCCTACTACTACATGCAGCCCGCTGACGACGACCATGAGTAGTTTAGGAGGATCCCAAGTAGGAGGCCCGCGCCTCTTTCGATCTGTATCCCAGTTTGTGCTAGCCTTCTTAAGGCAAACTTGTTTACTTATGTCTGTACTCATATATTGTTGCTTCCGCTGACTCGTCTATGAATGAGCTCCTGTATTCGAGCCTTCGAGGCCCCTGGCTTGTATTATGATGCTTGTATGACTTATTTTATTTGTAGAGTTGTGTTGTGATATCTTCCCGTGGGTCCCTGATCTTGATCGTACACGTTCGCGTGTATGATTAGTGTATGATTGAATCAGGGGCATCACATCCTCGTTACCTGATTCATCATAAGAAATAATAGTAGGATATTGGGAAGTCTCTTCCCTTTCGTTAGTATTCTCTTCATCTTATATTTGTTTTCTTGTTTTTATGTAATTGGCAATATATGGATTTTCAATGCAATTCACCGCACAATACATAAAAATTTCTTCTAGATCAAAATCAAGAACTTTATCAAGGATAAATTCTGGAAGATCCTTAGTTATACGTTTCATTTCTTCATAACCCAAAAGCAAACTAAGTTCATTATGATATGCAAGGGAAATAAAGTCATCACAATTCTTGGACACGATTTGATCATGAAACAATTTGCACTAGAGACTTAAATGACCACGTTCATTGAAATGTTCACAAGTACGGCTAAGAAAGTTTAAATTTTCAGCACAAAAATCTAGCCTTTCTTGCAACCACTTAGTTTCCAAATACTTATGCCTCTTGCAAAATCTATCTTCCCTATTTGGTGTGTACTTGCAAATTCTATGCGCTCCACAAAAATGGACATGCTTATAAGAGACATTTTCATTATGACTAGTGCAAACATCATTAGTACTATTGATATTCAAGGAGTTCATACTAACAACATTGCAATCATGCTCATCATTCAAAGATTTAGTGCCAAAATTTTTATAGACTTCTTCTTCTAGCACTTGAGCACAATTTTCCTTTCCATCATTCTCATGAAAAATATTAAAAAGATGAAGCGTATGAGGCAAACTCAATTCCATTTTTTGTAATTTTATAAACTAAACTAGTGATTAAACAAGAAACAAAAAGATTCGATTGCACGATCTAAAGATATACCTTCAAGCACTCACCTCCCCGGCAACGGCGCCAGAAAAGAGCTTGATGTCTACTATACAACCTTCTTCTTGTAGACGTTGTTGGGCCTCCAAGTGCAGAGGTTTGTAGGACAGTAGCAAATTTCCCTCAAGTGGATGACCTAAGGTTTATCAATCTGTGGGAGGCGTAGGATGAAGATGGTCTCTCCAAAACAACCCAGCAACCAAATAACAAAGAGTCTCTTGTGTCCCCAACACACACAATATAATGGTAAATTGTATAGGTGCACTAGTTCGGCGAAGAGATGGTGATACAAGTGTAATATGGATAGTAGATATAGGTTTTTGTAATCTGAAAAAATAAAAACAGCAAGGTAACTAATGATAAAAGTGAGCACAAACGGTATTGCAATGCTAGGAAACAAGGCCTAGGGTTCATACTTTCACTAGTGCAAGTCCTCTCAACAACGATAACATAATTGGATCATATAAATATCCCTCAACATGCAACAAAGAGTCACTCCAAAGTCACTAATAGCGGAGAACAAACAAAGAGATTATGGTAGGGTACGAAACCACCTCAAAGTTATCCTTTCTGATCGATCTATTCAAGAGTCCGTAGTAAAATAACACGAAGCTATTCTTTCCGTTCAATCTATCATAGAGTTCGTACTAGAATAACACCTTAAGACACAAATCAACCAAAACCCTAAAGTCGCCTAGATACTCCAATGTCACCTCAAGTATCCGTGGGTATAATTATACGATATGCATCACACAATCTCAGATTCATCTATTCAACCAACACAAAGAACTTCAAAGAGTGCCCCAAAGTTTCTACCGGAGAGTCAAGACGAAAATGTGTGCCAACCCCTATGCATAAGCTCACGAGGTCACGGAACTCGCAAGTTGATCACCAAAACATACATCAAGTGGATCACATGATATCCCATTGTCACCACAGATAAGCACGTGCAAGACATACATCAAGTGTTCTCAAATCCTTAAAGACTCAATCTGATAAGATAGCTTCAAAGGGAAAACTCAATTCATCACAAGAGACTAGGGGGAGAGAAACATCATAAGATCCAACTATAATAGCAAAGCTCGCGATACATCAAGATCGTATCACCTCAAGAACACGAGAGAGAGAGAGAGATCAAGCACATAGCTACTAGTACATACCCTCAGCCCTGAGGGTGAACTACTCCCTCCTCGTCATGGAGAGCGTCGGGATGATGAAGATGGCCATCGGAGAGGGATTCCCCCCTCTGGCAGGGTGTTAGAATGGGTCTAGATTGGTTTTTGGTGGCTATGGAGGCTTCTGGCGGCGGAACTCCCGATCTATTCTGTTCTTCTGATTTTTTTAGGGTATATGGACATATATAGGCGAAAGAAGTCGGTCAGGGGAGCCACAAGGGGCCCACGAGGGTGGGGGCGCGCCCAGGGGGCAGGCGCGCCTCCCTGCCTCGTGGCCACCTCGAAGCTTCCCTGACGTATACTCCAAGTCTCCTGGATTGCTGCCGTTCCAAAAATAACTCTCTCAAAGGTTTCATTCCATTTGGACTCCGTTTGATATTCCTTTTCTTTGAAACACTGAAATAGGCAAGAAAACAATAATTTGGGTTGGGCCTCCGGTTAATAGGTTAGTCCCAAAAATACTATAAAAGTGTATAATAAAGCCCATAAACATCCAAAACAGATAATGTAATAGCATGGAACAATAAAAAATTATAGATACGTTGGAGACGTATCAATAAGACATGTGTGTTGTGCGATGGGATTGCATACAGAACAACAACATATACATATAGACATACATACGTACGTACGTACATACACACACACACACTTATAAGGACATGGTTGCATAACCAAATTAAACGTCCAATTACATAGGTGGCTACTACAACCATCGCATTTGCACACACCAAAGTAAACTATTACATGCATAATTACATAGGTGGCTACTACACACATGACATTTCCACACACCAAAGTAAACTATATATTACATGCATGATTAACTAGGATAAACGATCATCTGATTATCATCTACTTCTCGTGACTCTTGCTCTGCTTGTGCCTCGATCTAGCCTTGTCGATCTCGGTAACGAGGCACTTCCTCATGTCATCAATCCGCCTGTGCATCTCGTAGCATGTGTACACAATCTTAGCCACGAACCTGAGGTGAGGTTCATCCAGTTGCCGCATCCAGGCCCCGTGCCAGGATACGGGACGTGTTCCCTTGGAATCCTACTTCATATTTTCGTAGTATGGGTCGATGATGGCCGAGGCGAGTTCAACCAGGGAGTCCTTCTTCGTGCTGCCCCAGACCCTGTAGTGCTCACAGATTTCGACAAGGTTCTCGCAGGCCAAGCCCGTAACCCTGAGCGCTTTTACGTCGTCGGTGGTTGATATGTCTCCAACATATCTACTTTTCCTAACACTTTTCCTCTTCTTTTGGACTCTAATTTGCATGTTTGAATGAAACTAACCCCGGACTGACGCCGTTTTCAGCAGAACTACCATGGTGTTGTTTTTGTGCAGAAATAAAAGTTCTCGGAATGGAACGAAACTTTGCGAGTAATTTTTATATAATATGTAATAATTTTTGGAGCTAAGACCTACCGGAGAGGGGCACCTGGGTGGGCACAACCCACCAGGGCGCGCGCCCCTCTCCTGGCGTGCCCAGGTGGGTTGTCCCCAACTGGTGGCCCCGCAGACCCTGAAATTGATGCTATAAAATCCTATTTTTAGAGAAAAAAATCAAGGAGAGAGCATTGTTGCGATCCACGAGACGGAGCCGCCGCGAAGCCCTATTCTTCCTCGGGGGGGGGGGGGGCAGACCTGGAGTCTGTTTGGGGCTCCGAAGAGGGGGATCTTCTTTCTTCATCATCACCAACCCTTCTCCATCGCCAATTCCATGATACTCCCCACCGGGAGTGAGTAATTCCTTCATAGGCTCACTAGTCGGTGAGGAGTTGGATGACATTCATCATGTAATCGAGTTAGTTTTGTTAGGGCTTGATCCCTAGTATCCACTATGTTCTTAGATTGATGTTGCTATGACCTTGCCATGCTTAATGCTTGTCACTTTGTGCCCGGGTGCCATGATTTCAGATCTGAACCGTTTATGTTATCACCATTATATTCATGTTCTAGATCCGATCTTGCAAGTTATAGTCACCTACTGCGTGTTATGATCCGGTAACCCCGGAGTGACAATAACCGTGACTTCTTCCGGTGATTACCGTAGTTTGAGGAGTTCATGTATTCACTATGTGTTAATGCTTTGTTCCGGTTCTCTATTAAAAGGAGGCCTTAATATCCCTTAGTTTCCAATATGGACCCCGCTGCCATGGGAGGGTAGGACAAAAGATGTGCAAGTTCTTTTAATAAAGCACGTATGACTATTTACGGAATACATGCCTACATTATATCGATGAACTGGAGCTAGTGCCTTATCGCCCTAGGTTATAACTGTCTCATGATGAATGTCATCCAACAAGTCACCGATCCAATGCCTACGAATTTATCTTATATTGTTCTTGCTAAGTTACTATACTGCTATCATCACTATTACACTTGCTACAAAATTACTACTATCACTATTACCATTACCATTGCTACTTCTACTATTATCAAAGCTATCATATTACTTTGCTACTGATTACTCGTTGCAGATAATTAATCTCCAGGTGTGGTTGAATTGACAACTCAGTTGCTAATACCTTCAAATATTCTTTGGCTCCCCTTGTGTCGAATCAATAAATTTGGGTTGAATAATCTACCCTCAAAAATTGTTGCAATCCCTCATACTTGTGGGTTATCAAGGCCTTTTTCTGGCGCTGTTGCTGAGGAGCATAGCTATATTTTTTGAGTGCTACCTCTTGAGCATGCGTTGGTTTTCCCTTGAAGAGGAAAGGGCGATGCAGCAAAGTAGCGTAAGTATTTCCCTTAGTTTTTGAGAACCAAGGTATCAATCCAGTAGGAGACAACGCACAAGTCACCTAGTACCTGCACAAACAATCAAGAACCTCGCAACCGACGCGATAAAGGGGTTGTCAATCCCTTCATGGTCACTTGCAAAAGTGAGATCTGATAGAGATAATAAGAGAAATATTTTTGGTATTTTGTTGTACAGATTGGAAAATAAAGATTGCAAAATAGTAAATGAGATGCGATAACAAAAGAGATGCAATATAATAAGAAAGAGACCCGGCGGCCATAGGTTTCACTAGTGGCTTCTCTCATGATAGCATGTATTACGGCGGGTGAGCAAATTACTTCCGAGCAATTGATAGAAAAGTGCATACTTATGAAGATATCTAAGGAAATTATCATGAATATAGGCATCAAATCCGTGTCAAGTAGATCGAAACGATTCTGCATCTACCACTATTAATCCACACATCAACCGCTATCCAGCATGCATCTAGAGTATTAAGTTCATAAGAACAGAGTAACGCATTAAGCAAGATGACATGATGTAGAGGGATAAACTCAAGCAATATGACATAAACCCCATTGTTTTATCCTCGATGGCAACAATACAATACGTACCTTGCTGCCCCTACTGTCACTTGGAAAGGACACCGCAAGATTGAACACAAAGCTAAGCACTTATCCCATTGCAAGAAAGATCAATCTAGTAAGCCAAACTAAAATGATAATTCGAAGAGACTTGCAAAGATATCAAATCATGTATATAAGAATTCAGAGAAGAACCAAATAATATTCATAGATAATCAAGTTCATAAACCCACAATTCATCGGATCTCAGCAAACACACCGCAAAAGAGTATTACATCAAATAGATCTCCAAGAATATCGATGAGAACTTTGTATTGAAGATCAAAGACAGAGAAGAAGCCATCTAGCTTGTAACTATGGACCCGAAGGTCTGTGGTAAACTACTCACGCTTCATCAGAGAGGCTACGTTGTTGATGTAGAAGCCCTTCGTGATCGATTCCCCCTCCGGCAGATCGCAGGAAAAGGCCCCAAGATGGGATCTCACGGGTACAGAAGGTTGCGGCGGTGGAAAAGTGGTTTCGTGGCTCCCTCTGATGTTTCTAGGGTATAAGGGCATATATAGGTGAAAGAAGTACGTCGGTTGAGCTCCATGGGGCCCACGAGGGTGGGGGCGCGCCTACCCCCTGGGCGCGCCCTCCTGCCTCGTGGCCTCCTCACGGATTTCCAGACTTCCACTCCAAGTCTCCTAGTTTGCTTTCGGTCCAAGAAAGATCATAGCGAAGGTTTTATTCCGTTTGGTATTCCTTTTCTGCGAAACACTAAAATAGGAAAAAAACAGAAACTGGCACTTGGCCTCCAGTTAATAGGTTAGTCCCCAAAATAATATAAAAGATCATATTAATGCCTATTAAACATCCAAAATAGATAATATAATAGAATGGAACAATCAAAAATTATAGATACGTTGGAGACTTATCAAGCATCCCCAAGCTTAATTCCTGCTCGCCCTCGAGTAGGTAAAGGATAAAAACAGAATTTTTGATGTGGAATGCTACCTAACATATTTATCAATGTAATTTTCTTTATTATGTCATGAATGTTCAAATCCGAAAGATTCAAGACACAAGTTTAATATTGACATAAAAATAATAATACTTCAAGCATACTAACAAATTAATTATGTCCTCTAAAAATAACATGGCCAAAGAAAGTTCATCCCTACAAAATCATATAGTTTGGTCATGCTCCATCTTCACCACACAAAATATTTAAATCATGCACAACCCCGATGACAAGCCAAGCAATTGTTTCATACTTTAGTAATCTCAAACCTTTTCAACTTTCATGCAATACATGAGCGTGAGCCATGGACATAGCACTATAGGTGGAATAGAGTGGTGGTTGTGGAGAGGACAAAAAGGAGGAAGATGGTCTCACATCAACTAGGCGTATAATGGGCTATGGAGATGCCCATCAATAAATGTCAATGTGAGTGAGTAGGGATTGCCATGCAACAGATGCACTAGAGCTATAAATGTATGAAAGCTCAACAAAAGAAACTAAGTGGTTGTGCATCCAACTTGCTTGCTCCTGAAGACCTAGGGCATTTGAGGAAGCCCATTGTTGGAATATACAAGACAAGTTCTATAATGAAAATTGCCCACTAGTGTATGAAAGTGACAAAATAAGAGACTCTCTATCATGAAGATCATGATGCTACTTTGAAGCACAAGTGTGGAAAAAGGATAGTAGCATTGTCCCTTCTCTCTTTTTCTCTAATTTTCTTTTTTTCTTTTTTTGGGCCTTCTTTTTTTTTTTGGTCTTTCTCTTTTTTTCCTCACATGGGACAATGCTCTAATAATGATGATCATCACACTTCTATTTATTTACAACTCAAAGATTACAACTCGATACTTAGAACAAAAATATGACTCTATATGCGTGCCTCCGGCAATGTATTAGGGTGTGCAATGAATCAAGAGTGACATGTATCAAAAATTATGAACGGTGGCTTTGCCACAAATACGATGTCAACTACATGATCATTCAAGGCAATATGACAATACTGGATCGTGTCATAATAAACGGAATGGTGGAAAGTTGCATGGCAATATATCTTAGAATGGCTATGGAAATGCCATAATAGGTAGGTATGGTGGCTGTTTTGAGGAAGGTAAATGGTGGGTTTATGGTACTGGCGAAAGTTGCCTGGTACTAGAGAGGCTAGCAATGGTGGAAGGGTGAGAGTGCGTATAATCCATGGACTCAACATTAGTCATAAAGAACTCACATACTTATTGCTAAAATATACAAGTCATCAAAAACCAAGCACTACGCGCATGCTCCTAGGGGGAGAGATTGGTAGGAAAAGACCATTGTTCGTCCCCGGCCGCCACTCATAAGGAAGACAATCAAAGAAATACCTCATGCTTCAAATTTGTTACACAATGGTTACCATACGTTCATGCTACGGGACTTGCAAACCTCAACACAAGTATTTCTCAAGTTCACAATTACTCAACTAGCATGACTCTAATATCACCATCCTCATGTCTCAAAACAATCATCAATTATCAAACTTCTACTGTTCAACACACTTTATATGAAAGAAAATTACCGTGTTGTTCTAAAAGGCTCCCAAAATAATATAAGTGAAGCATGAGAGATCAATAATTTCTATAAAATAAAACCACCACCGTGCTCTAAAAGGATATAAGTGAAGCACTAGAGCAAAATTGTATAGCTCAAAAGATATAAGTGAAGCACATAGAGTGTTCTAATAAATTACGATTCATGTGTGTCTCTCCCAAAAGGTGTGTAAAGCAAGGATGATTGTGGTAAACTAACAAGAAAAGACTCAAATCATACAAGACGCTCCAAGCAAAACACATATCATGTGGTGAATAAAAATATAGCCTCAAGTAAAGTTATCGATAGACGAAGACAAAAGAGGGGATGCCTTCCGGGGCATCCCCAAGCTTTGGATTTTGGTTGTCCTTGAATTTTACCATGGGGTGCCTTGGGCATCCCCAAGCTTAGGCTCTTGCCACTCCTTGTTCCAAAATCCATCAAATATTTACCCAAAAACTTGAAAACTTCACAACACAAAACTCAACAGAAAATCTCGTGAGCTCCGTTAGTATAAGAAAATAAACCACTACTTTAAGGTACTGTAATTAAATCATTCTTTATTTATATTGGTGTGAAACCTACTGTATTCCAACTTCTCTATGGTTCATACCCCCCGATACTAGCCATAGATGCATCAAAATAAGCAAACAACACGCGAAAAAACATAATGTGTCAAAAACAGAACAGTCTGTAGCTATCTGTAGGTTTCGAATACTTCTGTAACTCCAAACATTCTAAAAAATTAGGACGGCCATGAAAATTTGTATAATGATCTAATGCAGTTGGAATTGATATTTTATCGCTCTCTGGTAAAAAATTAAAATTATTTTCATGAGCTCATACTTTCTGTTTTTGTCAGCAAGATCAAACAACAATCACCCAAGAAGATCCTAAAGGCTTTACTTGGCACAAACACTAATTAAAAATAAAAACACAATCATAACAGAGGCTAGATAAATTATTTATTACTAAATAGGAACAAAAAGTAAAGAACAAAAATAAAATTTGGTTGCCTCCCAACAAGCGCTATCGTTTAACTCCCCTAGCTAGACATAAAAGCAAGAATAGATCTAGGTATTGTCATCTTTGGTATGCAATCCATAAGTGGCTCTCATAATAGATTCATAAGGTAATTTAATTTTCTTTCTAGGAAAGTGTTCCATGCCTTTCCTTAATAGAAATTGGAATCTAATATTTCCTTCTTTCATGTCAATAATTGCACCAATCATTCTAAGGAAAGGTCTACCAAGAATAATTGTACATGTAGGATTGCAATCTATATCAAGAATAATGAAATCTACGGGCACATAATTCCTATTTGCAACAATAAGAACATCATTAATTCTCCCCATAGGTTTCTTAATGGTGGAATCTGCAAGATGCAAATTTAAAGAATAATCATTGAATTCACGGAAACCTAGCACATCACACAAAGTTTTTGGAATCGTGGAAACACTAGCACCCAAATCACATAAAGCATAGCATTCATAATCTTTAATCTTAATTTTATTAGTAGGTTCTCACTCATCATAAAGTTTTCTAGGGATAGAAACTTCTAGTTCAAGCTTTTCTTCATAGGATTGCATTAAAGCATCAACGATATGTTTAGTAAAAGCTTTATTTTGATCATAAGCATTCTAACACAGATTGCAACAAGGAAACACAATCTATCAAAGAGCAATTACCATAATTAAATTCCTTGAAATCCAATATAGTGGGTTCATTGCTATGTAAAGTTTTGACCTCTTCAATCCCACTTTTATTAATTTTTGCATCAAGATCTAAAAACTCTGAATCATTGGGACGCCTTTTAACTAAAGTTGACTCATCTCAAGTCCCATCTTTATCAAGATTCATATTGGAAATTAAATATTTAATAGGAGACACATCAATCACTTTTAGATCTTCATCATTATTATCATGAGAACTAGAAGAACACGCTTTCACAAAGCAATCTTTTTTTGCACGCATCCTAGCGGTTCTTTCTTTGCACTCATCAATGGAAATTCTCATGGCCTTGAGAGACTCATTGATGTCATGCTTAGGTGGAATAGATCTAAGTTTCAAAGAATCAACATCAAGAGAAATTATATCCATGTTTCTAGCCAACTCATCAATCTTAAGCAATTTTTCTTCAACCAAAGCATTGAAATTATTTTGCGAACTCATAAATTCTTTAACACTAATCCCAAAATCAAAGGGCGTCTTATTAAAATTTCCATAAGAGTTATTGTACGAATTACCATAATTATTAGAGGAATTACTAGGAAACGGCCGAGAATTAAAGTTTCCTCTATACGCGTTGTTACCAAAATTGTTCCTACCAACAAAATTCACATCCATAGATTCATTATTATTCTAAATCAAAGTGGACAAAGGCATATCATTAGGATCGGAAAGAGCACTTTTATTAGCAAACAATTTCATAAGTTCATCCATCTTTCCACACAAAAAATTAATCTCTTCAATTGCATGCACTGTTTTACTAGTGGATCTTTCAGTGTGCCATTGAGAATAATTAACCATAATATTGTCCAGGAGTTTAGTAGCTTCTCCTAAAGTGATTTCCATAAAAGTGCCTCCCATGACCAAATCTAAAAGATTTCTAGAAGAAAAATTAAAGCCGGCATAATATTTTTGTATAATCATCCACAAATTCAAACCATGAGTAGGGCAATTACGTATCATTAGTTTCATCCTCTCCCAAGCTTGTGCAACATGCTCATGATCAAGTTGCTTAAAGTTCATAATATCGTTCCTAAGGGAGATAATTTTAGCAGGAGGAAAATACTTAGAGATAAAAGCACCTTTGCACTTATTCCACGAATCAATACTATTTTTAGGCAAAGAAGAGAACCAAGTTTTAGCACGATCTCTAAGCGAAAACGGACATAGCTTAAATTTGAAAATATCATTATCCACATCTTTCTTATTTTGCATATCACACAAATCAACAAAGTTGTTTAGATGGGTAGCGACATCTTCACTAGGAAGGCCAGAAAATTGATCTTTCATAACAAGATTCAACAAAGCGGTATTAATTTCACCAGATTCAGCATCGGTAGTAGGAGCAATCGGGGTGCTAATAAAATCATTTTTTTTGGTATTGGAAAAGTCACACAATTTTGTATTATCTTGAGCCATTGTGACAAACAATTAATCCAACACACAAGCATAGAAGAAGCAAGTCAAAAGCGACGAACGGAAGAGGGCGAATAAAAACGGCAAAGGTGAAGTGGGGGAGAGGAAAACGAGAGGCAAATGGAAAATAATGTAATGTGAGGGAGAAGAGTCTATGATGGGTACTTGGTATATCTTGGCTTGGCGTAGATCTCCCCGGCAACGGCGCCAGAAATCATTCTTGCTACCTCTTGAGCATGCGTTGGTTTTCCCTCAAAGAGTAAAGGGGATGCAGCAAAGTAGCGTAAGTATTTCCCTCAGTTTTTGAGAACCAAGGTATCAATCCAGTAGGAGACAACACACAAGTCACCTAGTACCTGCACAAACAATCAAAAACCTCACAACCAACGCGATAAAGGGGTTTTCAATCCCTTCACAGTCACTTGCGAAAGTGAGATCTGATAGAGATAATAAGATCAATATTTTTGGTATTTTGTTGTATAGATTGGAAAATAAAGATTGCAAAATAGTAAACGAGATGCGATAATAAAAGAGATGCAATATAATAAGAAAGAGACCCGGGGGCCATAGGTTTCACTAGTGGCTTCTCTCATGATAGCATGTATTACGGCGGGTGAACATACTGCCGAGCAATTGATAGAAAAGTGCATAGTTATGAGGATATCTAAGGCAATGATCATGAATATAGGCATTACATCCGTGTCAAGTAGATCGAAACGATTCTGCATCTACTACTATTATTCCACACATCGACTGCTATCCAGCATGCATCTAGAGTATTAAGTTCATAAGAATAGAGTAACGCATTAAGAAAGATGACATGATGTAGAGGGATAAACTCAAGCAATATGACATAAACCCCATCTTTTTATCCTCGATGGCAACAGTACAATACGTGCCTTGCTGCCCCTACTGTCACTGGGAAAGGACACCACAAGATTGAACCCCAAAGCTAAGCACTTCTCCCATTGCAAGAAAGATCAATCTAGTAGGCCAAACTAAATCGATAATTCGAAGAGAATTGCAAAGATATCAAATCATGCATATAAGAATTCAGAGAAGAACCAAATAATATTCATAGATAATCAAGTTCATAAACCCACAATTCATCGGATCTCGGCAAACACACCGCAAAAGAGTATTACATCGAATAGATCTCTAAGAACATCGAGGAGAACTTTGTATTGAAGATCAAAGAGAGAGAAGAAGCCTTCTAGCTAATAACTATGGACCCGAAGGTCTGTCGTAAACTACTCATGCTTCATCGGAGAGGCTATGGTGTTGATGTAGAAGCCCTCCGTGATCGATTCCCGCTCCGGTAGATCGCTGAAAAAGGTCCCAAGATGGGATCTCACGGGTACAAAAGGTTGCGGCGGTGGAAAAGTGGATTCATGGGTCCCTCTGATGTTTCTAGGGTATAAGAGTATATGTAGGCGAAAGAAGTACGTTGGTTGAGCTCCATGGGGCCCACGAGGGTGGGGGCGCGCCTACCCCCTGGGCGCGCCCTCCTGCCTCGTGGCCGCCTCATGAAGTTCCAGACTTCCACTCCAAGTCTCCTGGTTTGCTTTCGGTCCAAGAAAGATCATCGCGAAGGTTCATTCCATTTGAATTACGTTTGGTATTCATTTTCTGCGAAACACTGAAATAGGCAAAAAAACAAAAAACAGGCACTGGGCCTCCGGTTAATAGGTTAGTCCCAAAAATAATATAAAACAACATATTAAAGCCCATTAAACATCCAAAATAGATAATATAATAGCATCGAACAATAAAAAATTATAGATACATTGGAGACGTATCATTGAGTCACTTGGGATTATTATCATATTATCACTATGAAGAATCTGAAGGATGCTAAGACTAAATATTTCCCTCAAAGACGAGGGGAGGTAAGGAACTGCCATCCAGTTCTGCTTTAGATTCACCTTATGTTATAAGTAAACTTGCAACACCACCACATGCTATTAATTCTGATATGTCGCAAGTTTTTGATGATGCTACTTCTTGCTACAGATAATGCTTATGATGATGCTAGTACCTTGCTTAATGATGATGTGCCACTCGGTGACTTTCTTGATAAACAAATTACTAGAGTTATACAACACGATGTTGTTGAATCTGATGATGAGCTTGAAACTGAATCTCCTGAAACACCTACTAGAACTGACATTCCTAGATATGAATTGCTTGAGGTACCTGTATGAGTAAATAAAGAACTAGAGATATTCTTGCTTGCAATGATAGAGATGAACTAGAGAAATTATTATGCAAGTATAAAGAAAAATCTCTGAATGCTAGAAGGAAATGTGATCCTAAATTTGCTACTTCACCGATCTTTATTGATGATAAGGATTATGAATTCTCTGTCGACCCAGAGTTAATTACTTTGGTTGAATCTGATCCTTTCCATGGTTATGAAACTGAAA
This sequence comes from Triticum urartu, assembly GCF_003073215.2. Classification (NCBI taxonomy): domain Eukaryota; kingdom Viridiplantae; phylum Streptophyta; class Magnoliopsida; order Poales; family Poaceae; genus Triticum; species Triticum urartu. The sequence continues at coordinate 246,882,895 of NC_053024.1, read as the reverse complement.
CTGTTGTGGCACATCTTACTAAGTTGAATGACATAGCCACCCTTTTTACTCATGATGAGAAAACTCGCTATTACTTTATACTCAAATTATTTCCTTTCTCATTAAAGGGTGATGCTAAAGCTTGGTACAATACTCTTTCTCATGGTTGTGTGCGTAGTCCCCAGGATATGATTTATTACTTCTCTGAAAAATATTTGCCTGCTCATAAGAAACAAGATGCCTTACAGGAAATATTTAACTTTGTGCAAATTAAAGAAGAGAGTCTCCCACAAACCTGGGGGTAGGCTTTGCCAATTACTTAATGCTTTGCCTGATCATCCTCTTAAGAAAAATGTAATACTTGATATCTTCTATAATGGACTAACCGATGCTTCTAGGGAGTTCCTAGATAGTTGTGCTGGTTCTGTTTTCAGGGAACAAACTGTTGGACAAGCTTAGGAATTATTGAATAACATACTGAAAAATTATGACGATTGGACTATTCCTGAACCACCACCTAAACCCGCTCCGAAGAAGAGGGGTATATTATATATTAGTCCTGAAGATATGCAAGAGGCAATGAAATCTATGAAGGAAAAAGGTATTAAAGCTGAGGATGTGAAAATTTAACCTCCTATTAAAGAAATACATGGGCTTAATACGCCACCACCGCCTAAGGTGGTAGAGGTAAATTCTCTTATGAAGTTCAATGATAATGATAATCCTCACAATATGCATCCTAGCTAATGCCTTTATGAGTTTGAAAATTATATTAGAAAATAAGATCACTTCAATGCAAATGTTATGAAACAATTGAAATACAACCCTGATATGATTGCTCGCTTTAGTGACTTTTTATTTAGAATATCAAATGATGTTAGAGGTGTTGGAAAGCATGCTTCTATGGTTCAAACTCAGTTAGAACAAGTTGCTAAATCTCAAGGAGAATTGCTTGATGAAATGAATAATAATATGCATGGCTTTGTTATTAGAGTTGCAACTAGAGGAGGTAAAATGACTCAGGAACCACTTTATCCTAAGGGACACCCAAAAAGAATTGAACAGGATTCACAAAGAGCTAACACTAGTGTACCTAGTCCTTCTAGAAAGAAAAAGAAAAATGATAGGACTTTGCATGCTCCTAGTGAACCTGAAATAGAGAAACCTGCTGATAATGATAATGAAACTTCTATCTCAGATGCTGAAACCCAGTCTGGTAATGAACACTCACCTAGTGATAATGAAAAAGATAATGCTGATGTTCATGAAGACTCTCAACCAAATAATAAAGAGCCAGACAATGATGTTGAGATAGAACCTCCTGTTGATCTTGATAACCCACAACCTAACAATAAAAGGTATGATAAAAGAGACTTTGTGGCTAGAAAACATGGTAAAGAAAGAGAACCATGGGTTCAAAAACCTATGCCTTTTCCACCCAAGTCAACAAAAAGAATGATGATGAAGAATTTGAACGCTTTGCTAAAATGCTGAGGCCAATCTTTTTGCATACTCGCTTGACTGATATCTTGAAAATGCCTCCTTATGCAAAGTATATGAAAGACATCATCACAAATAAGAGAAAAATACCGGAAGCTGAAATCTCACTATGCTTGCTAATCATACTTTTAAATATGGAGTACCTAAAAAACTTGCAGATCCGAGAATACCAACTATACCTTGCTCTATCAAAAAGAATTATGTGAAAACTGCTTTGTGTGATTTAGGAGCTGCTGTTAGTGTTATGCCTTTCTCTTTATATAAAAGACTTGATCTGAATAAACTCACACCTACTGAAATATCTTTGCAAATGGCTGATAAATCAACTACCATACCTATCAGTATTTGTGAGGAAGTGCCCGTTGTTGTTGCTAATGTTACTATTTTGACTGACTATGTTATACTTGAGATGCGCGAGGACGACAACATGTCGATTATCCTTGGTAGACCCTTCTTGGATACTACAGGGGTTGTTATTGATTGCAATAAAAACAAGGTCACTTTTCATATGAATGGTAATGAGCATACGATGCACTTTCCGAATAAACAATTCCAAGTGAATGGTATTAACGTTATTGAAAAGTCTTTGACAATCACTATTGGAAGTTTTCAAATACCTCTACCTACTGTCGAAAAGAAATATGAAATGCTTATTGTTGGGGGCATTCATATCCCCATTGAGGTAACTTAGTGGTTTACGAAAGTTCTTCCGTTTCATGCTAATCGAAAGTGGTTGTTAATAAGACTTGATCAACCTTATTAATGGATCATTTTTGAACGGTATGAAGTTGATGAATTTAGTAAGCACTAATTTATGTCCCTATTTTTTATTCTCTGTTTTTATTAGTTAAATAAAATAAAATGCCATGTTTTGTCTGTTTTCTGAATTTCCAGTGCAATAAAAAATGACCCAAAAATAAAGTTCTCAGAATGCCCTGAAAATTTAATACGATTTTTTTCTGAATATTTAAGAATTTTTGGTGCAAATAACATCAGAGGAGGTGCACCAGGTGGGCACAACCCACCTGAGCATGCCAGCACCCCCAGGCGCGCCCTGGTGGGTTGTGGTCCCCACGTGGGCCCCCTCACTTATCGCATCACACCACATCATCACCTACCTCCAGAAAAAAAATCTCCATTGCTCTCTCTCCCATGTTCTTGCTCTCAAACCCACGGATTTCGATCTCTTTGCTGGAAGCTCCGTTTCTGAAACTGTTTGGGGAGATTGTTGCTTGGTATGTGATTCCGCCGTTTGTCCAATTAGTTTTTATTTTAGTGGTTTATATTTTGAATAATTAGCTATTCTTGTTGCTGTAGATGTGCTTGCATGT
>NC_053024.1:246857727-246878706 GCF_003073215.2 Triticum urartu | reverse complement strand
CATTGTTTCCTTTAAGGTTTATTTGCAACACATGGAAAGCTGATTTCCAAACCTTGAATAGAATCAATGTTGAATGACTAGGCCTGATTATGCAAGTAATTGAGCTGATAGTATAAACAACCATCTAAATTGAGTTTATGAAAAATTCAAAAAAAGTGAGTTTATGTGTATCCTCCTTTGCTCCACAACTTCAGATTAAAATATTTTAATGTTCACTATACATTTTTCTAATAACATTTGGCTTAACTTTGCTTTCCTAAATGTATGGTAGGCTGAAGCCTATATTGTATTATTGGCACTGGTTTTATATTAGTAATAATGGAATTCATTAATGTGTGCAGTATGCCTCTGGAGATGAGGTGGACCACACCTACGTCGAATCATTCATCGAGAAGGAGCTACAGAAGATCAGGGACCAGGGTCTTTCTTTCTAGTACAAGGGGGGGAGTTCAAATGCCCGTACTGCTCGAGGCCAAAGCTCAGGGATGGGCTCTATGAGCATCTTCTGGATCATGCAAGGGCTTCATCAGTCAGCAGCGGCGACCCGAAGATCAGGGCGCAGCATGCTGCCCTCGTGAAGGCCCTGTATCTAGTGTAATTGCCCTACTTCGTGCTGATCATCAGAAGCTGGAAGCCCTACTCATCATCAATAAATTTGATGGTGTTTTACTTTTGGAAAGCTGCATGTGGGTGTGAACTGTTGGGAACTAGCTCTACTAATCTAGTATGCTTATATGAATGTAATGTATTATGTGTCTGAACTGGATCTGTTGTGAACAGGATGGTACCTGTGGTGGTAATCTAGAATGCTATCTATATTTGTGTGGCCTTAACTTTATTTGTGGTGAATGGCACCTTCTATTTAGATGTTGTTTCAATGTGTAGTTTACGAGTTTCGATGGTGCAATGATCACAAAAGCTGCTTCAGTGTTGCTTGACGCATGCTGCAAGACTTATGCATGCTGTGGGAAAGTGCAACATGGTGTGCCCGTGTGCAAATCGTATGATATATATAATCTGGCAATGTTCGAAAATAGCCGTGTCATGAGTTATGGTACATGGGGTTTAGTAAAGTTACTGATAATTGTTCATCCTCACACATTCCATCATTGCATAATTTGAATAAGCAAAAAGATGAAATGTTCCATCATTTGAACAACTGTTGCAATAACAGAGCAAATATTCCATCAACAAAGTGTGAAGGAATTAAAATGTAAATTTAGAAGAGTAATGTAATACTAGTTAAAAATAGTGTGTGCAAAAAACGGAATTTGAAATAAGATGTACTATATTTTTTAATAAAGTTATATTATCATACTTATTAGAATTTTGAAAATGTCACTTATTTATAAGAAAAGAAAATATAAATATTTAAAAAGATGTCTTTGATAAAAATACCTTTTGAATTCATAGGTAATAAATAAAAATTAGGTTATATATATATATATATATATTATTTTTTGAGGGCTCAGGTAATTTTTATGTAAACAAAAGGAAAGGGAAAAAAATTAAACAAAAGGAAAAGCATGGGCCAGCCTAGCCATCTATACCCATGCGTGGTCCAGCACGCGGGTTAGGCTGGCCTGTGAAAGCCCATCTAATCTGGCCCATCGCATGGCCGCACCAGGGCAGAGCACACGGTGGTGGGAGTTTAGTCCCACCTCGCCTAGCGAGAGGGAGTCGCACCAGCTTATATACCCGGCTGCGAGTCGCCAGTCAAGCTCCTCTCATATGCATGCAGTACATTGCCTAATCATCTGCCCTCTGCCCCGTGGGGCATACCAGCAGCAGAGAAATATGCACCACGGGCCTGCATCCTGGCCCATGAACTGTTGGGTTCCTAGTCGTATGCTGAAAGAAATATGCCCTAGAGGCAATAATAAAGTTATTATTTATTTCCTTATATCATGATAAATGTTTATTATTCATGCTAGAATTGTATTAACCGGAAACTTAGTACATGTGTGAATACATAGACAAATAGAGTGTCACTAGTTTGCCTCTACTTGACTAGCTCGTTGAATTAATGATGGTTATGTTTCCTAACCATAGATATGAGTTTTCATTTGATTAACGGGATCACATCATTAGAGAATGATGTGATTGACTTGACCCATTCCATTAGCTTAGCACGATGATCGTTTAGTTTGTTGCTATTGCTTTCTTCATGACTTATACATGTTCCTATGACTATGAGATTATGCAACTCCCGAGTACCGGAGGAACACTTTGTGTGCTACCAAACGTCACAACCTAACTCGGTGATTATAAAGGTGCTCTACAGGTGTCTCCGATGGTACTTGTTGAGTTGGCATAGATCGAGATTAGGATTTGTCACTCTGATTGTCGGAGAGGTATCTCTGGGCCCTCTCGGTAATACACGTCACTATAAGCCTTGCAAGCATTCTGACTAATGAGTTAGTTGCGGGATGATGTATTGCGGAACGAGTAAAGAGACTTGCCGGTAACGAGATTGAACTAGGTATGAGGATACCGACGATCGAATCTTGGGCAAGTAACATACCGATGACAAAGGGAACAACGTATGTTGTTATGCGGTTTGACCAATAAAGATCTTCGTAGAATATGTAGGAACCAATATGAGCATCTAGGTTCTGATATTGGTTATTGACCGGAGATGAGTCTCGGTCATGTCTACATAGTTCTCGAACCCGTACGGTCCGCAAGCTTAACGTTCGGTGACGATCAGTATTATGAGTTTATGTGTTTTGATGTACCGAAGGTAGTTCGAAGTCCCGGATTTGATCACGGACATGACGAGGAGTCTCGAAATGGTGGAGAAATAAAAATCGATATATTGGAAGCCTATGTTTGGACATCGGAATGGTTCCAGATGAGTTCGGGCATTTTCCGGAGTACCGGGAGGTTACCGGAACCCCCCAGGGAGTATATGGGCCTTATTGGGCCTTAGTGTAATAGAGGAGGGGAAGGGAAAAGGTGGGAGGCGCGCACCCTATCCCAATCCGAATTGGGTAGCGGCCGCCCCCCTCCCCCTTTCCTTCCTTCTCTCCTCCCCTTCCTTCTCTTTGACTCCTACTACTTGGAAGGGGGGCATCCTACTCCCACTGGGAGTAGGACTCACCTAGGGCACACCACAGAGGGCCAGCCCTCCCCCCTCCTTCACTCCTTTATATACGGGGGAGGGGGCACCCCATATACCGAGCTGAACATGTGCAGATTGCGGAGGTGCTATACCTTCGGTGCTAGGATCGGTCGGATCGTGAAGACGTTCGACTACATCAACCGTGTTGTCATAACACTTTCGCTTACGGTCTACGAGGGTACGTGGACAATACTCTTCCCCTCTCGTTGCTATGCATCACCTAGATAGATCTTGCGTGTGCGTAGGATTTTTTTTTGAAATTACTGCGTTCCCAACAGTGACATCCGAGCCAGGTCTATGCGTAGACGTTATATGCATGAGTAGAACACAAAGGAGTTGTGGGCGTGGGTATATACATATTACTTGCCGTCACTAGTTGATTCTTGATTCAACGGTATTGTTGGATGGAGCGGCTCAGACCGACATTACGCGTATGCTTACGCGAGACTAGTTCTACCGACGTGCTTCGCACACAGGTGGCTAATGGGTGTTAGTTTCTCCAACTTTAGTTGAATCGGATTCAATGAACAGGTTCTTTCTGAAGATCAAAAAGTAATCACTATACCACGTTGTGTTTTTTGATGTGTAGGTAAGAACGGTTCATTTTTGCCTCCCTTCATTTGTTCTAGCTTAATGTTTTTTGTTGCTGTGTTCATTCTTTTCTTCCATGGAAGAGTAATTCATTTCCTTTTTACTTTTGGATTTTTTTATTTGATTTGGCATTATTCAACACAAAAAAAATAAAATTTCAACAAATTCTTTTTTTGCCTGAGAATCACCCTCGGCTGTCGTGCCATCCGGTGTGGGATCCCGCGCCCGAGACAATGATAGATCCAGCTGACACATGGGCGACACACCCCCTGGGGACCGCCTGCCGGCGTCATCAATGCGTAGCGGACCAGGCGCTAGAGACCCAGTCAACAAGCACCAGTTGGCGCGGGGGGATGTGCCAGGTTCGCTCCCGCCCGACCGCTCGGTGGAGACAGCCCGTGTGTCGGACGCAGACGGGCCACCCGTGGATCCTGCGCTGAGTGGAGTAGGCGGATCCACCTGGGATCCCATGCGTATGATTGCCGCTGGATCTCTCGGGATCGGCGTCCGCAGGTGGATCTTCCTCGTGTCTTGCGCCAGACTCCCTTGGCGTTATGCGTTGCTTGAAATCATGATGCATAGATTGTTTTGCTGCATTTTTGTTACCCTTTTCCTTGTCTGCATCATGAAGATCAGTATCAGTAGCACCATCAATTACATGATCAACAACTCTTTTGGCCCCTTGATCAGTAGGATTAAGGAGCTTCGGTGGAAGCAAAAGAATTTCAGTGCTTAGTCGAGAACCCACATTAGGATGCAGGTCAGAGAAGGGAAAACTGCTTCGAATGTGATATAATTTATTAGTTAATATAATATACTTAGGCCTTACACAATTAACTGCCCAAAATGCAGATAGGACTTGACCATTCAGTTCAACAATAAACTACAAAACATACTTAAAATTCATCACAAATCTCCTTCAGCTTCTTGATCTTATCAACGTACCCGTGTTTCTGTTTGAGAAAATCTGCACTAATATACTCAAGTTTTTTCTTCTCTTGCTTTAGCTGGTCCCTCTCTCTCATCACTTGGTCTCTCTCTAGCACCACCCGGGCCCGGTCTTTCTTAGCCTTTGCCCTCCGGACCTGATGTAGAATGGCACAACCATGGTCTGCCATCTTATTCTTCTCCAGCTCCTCTTTGAGATCGCTAAGTGACAATCTTGCGTTGCCCAACTGCGTGACAGCATCCTCCTCTTTGAGATCTCTAAGTGACAATCTTGCGTTGCCCAACTATGTGAGAGCATCCTCCTTATCATCCACCATTTTAGCAAAGTCCATTTTGAAAAATCTCAGCTCTTCCTCTGTCCTCCTCTTTTCTCCAATTAACTTGAAATTTTCTTCAGCATTCTTAACATTCTGTCTCAGCTTCTCGTCATACATGCTCCACAGTTCTCTGAGGCAGAACTTTGTAGCCACAGACCACTCCGGGTCTACCCATTCCACATAGTTACATTTCACTTATTCCTACAGTATGAAAAAATATGGTCTCAATCATATATGCACAAATGCACTACAATTACAAACAATGCACTACAAATATGTTCTCAATCATATAAACAAAAAATGTAGCATGCAATGATATACATATATATATATATATGGATCAATTAACTACAAGTATATGCTATTATGGGCTAAAACAAATATTAGACCGTAAAAAAGACAACATAAATACAGACTTTGTAAATGCATAAATTAATTGAAATTGTATGTAATTATGGGAAGAACAATGGATTACCGCGAAGAAAATCGAGCACGAGCTAATGTAAACATATATTTACAGTACGGAACAACATACCTTCTGACCACAAGAAAGAAAACGTCTGCTAGTGTCCAAGGAATCAAAAGCAACTAGCCTGACGCAAGGTTCTCGATGCAGACAACGAGAAGACAGATCGTGGGCAATGCCACTCCATAAATAGCAAGGGATAGTCGTAGGAAGCTAAACGAAACAATAGATATAATGCATAAATCAACGCCTTGCGTTAAATACCGGTAATGAAGAACCCTAACCCTAAGCCTAGCACTATCTGGAGATTATATAGTTGGAGCGTACCTACAGGCTAGTCACGGATTCGCCGTCCGAAGAAGAGTTCGAGTCATCGCTCCATGAAACCATGGCGTAACGCGACCGACGGAAAGACGTGGATCGGTGGTGGCGGCGGCGGTCGTAGTGGATAGACAGAACGCGCGTGGAGATCGTGAGGGAAGAACCGCCCCGACTAGGTGGCCAGTGCGGCCCATTTAAACGGGCTGTAATCAAAATAAAAATTGTTAAATGGGCTTGGCAACGGGAGCGGTCGTGTGTCGCGCCGTCTAATGGCATCCGTCGCCCCCCTCCACATCATCGCGACAAGCGGCCCGAGTTACACAACATGCCATAAAATGCTGGGTTTATCTTTTCTTTTTGCGGGGAAAATGGTGGTTTTTTCGGTACCAAGTCTATACTCTATACCCAAGTGAGCTGGTATTTTCTATATCTAAATGGTGGTGAACCAGAGGAGTGGAAAAAAATTATTTATTACCACACATAATTACATCTTCTATATCTAAACTACTAGCCCCCACTAACCTATTTCTCTTAACATGCAAGTTTGCCACCTCATCATTCAACATGCATGGAGAAAGGTCCACCACAACATGCAAACAAAAGATTCCCCCAACAACATATGCATGTTCCACGTAACCATTTTTCTATGAATATATTGCAAAACATTCCCGCAACAACGTGCGGGGTATCGTCTAGTTTTCTAATATAATATAACTCGAGTGGACAACACAAAAGATGCCATCATTATAATGGCTCAAATGCTATCCATTTCCCATGATTTAAGTCCCTAGTGACTGCCTCCTGTTTAGTCCATATATGCTACAAGCGCTATCTCAAGGTCTTGGCCTCTTGCAAGAGTATATATCATGTATGCAGTAACACATTGTAAACACCTCACTATTAGATCACTGGATTCATCCGTACATATATCTAGCAAGTGTTCTACTCTTCTTCGCCCACCCCGCTTCTGCACATGATAACAGGAAAAATTAATGAATGACAAGTTAAAAACAATTATAACCTACAATTCGTACAAAAACTTACTTCTTGTTTAGTTTGCATTTCTTGCTGCGTTTAGTGTGCCCTAGCAATTTGCATGCGCCCCACCTGATTCTGATCTCGTCGTACGAAACTGACCTACCATTTTTCGACATAGGGCGGTTCTCATCTACCTTACCTGCACCTTCCGTTGATACTTTAATAGGATCTTGAACTTCAACTATGTTGCCTTCACCATCGTCTACATATTCAATTGCACACCTACTGAGATCAGCCATTTTCTTACTCAAATTTTCCTCTAGCTGATCATACTCATGGTTCTTTGCTATCACGGCCTTTAAACTCTCATGTAACTGACCCCACAAAGTTGGGTGTTTGCAAGCCTCATGCATAGCTTCTGAAGCCAACACACTGACCTGGCTATATTTCATTCTTTCAGCTGCCCTAGTCCATCCAAATCCCAACAGATCGCTTGTCGCGCCTCGCGGGCAGTCCCAACCTTGCGTCTTTTGTGAACCGCACAAGAACTAAAAACTTTGGTATTTCATATATATTCAAGTACTTCAGTACATGGAACATGTGCTTGCAAGGTAGACCCTTTCGAATCATTCTTCTGCAGCTGCACCTTATAGTTTCTGCAGAATTTACTCGTGTATACTCCACCCAAAAACGGCTCTTCCGGTTTTTCTTCCAGGCCACGATGTACTGCTGTGATATGTCTCCGAGCTTTATTTCTACAATCTCCATGCCGCCAATTTTCCTAAGATCATCTTGGAACATATAGAAGTTTGCTGGAGTGAAGACGTGAGAAGCAGCTATCTCAAGTTCCCTCGAGCTAGTAACTGGCACCGGTAAACTCTGTGAGGCCGTGCAGTCATCTCATGCCTCGTTCTCACGGATATGTACAACGGTGTTCTCATAGTGCAAAAACATATCCACCAGGGTCATTTCACCGTCTAAGTGGAGGTGAATGTATGAGTTTATACTTTCACTCCTCTGGTGGCTTTTCATGCCAAACCAGAACCCCTCTGTCAGATAAGCTGCGACCCACAGTCTCCTCTTCTTATACATCCGTCTCAACCATGTTACTATTTTTTTCGACTGCCATCTTCTTTTGGAAAACACGTGCCATGTCTTGTCAAACGTGGTCGTGGACGTGTTGTAGTACATAAGAGTTTGGAACTCCTTCAAGGACTTGTGACTGAGGTGAATCTTCATTTTTTTTCTATATTGCACGTACATATATGGTGCCACACGTCTGGCAAGACTTGGCGAATTGCCTTGATCATCACAGTGCCGGCATCCGTGATAGCACTCTTCGGCATCTTTTGACACATGGACCTCAAAAATGTCTGCAGCAGCCACACATATGTCTCGTTGGTCTTGTCCGAAACTATGGTACAAGCAAAAACAATGGTCTTCCGGTGATTGCTAAGGCCAACAAAATGTATGAATGGCATACCATACCGGTTCATCTTGTATGCGCTATCAAATACAAGCACGTCACCGAAGTCCTCATAGTCATGACGAGACTGGGAGTCACACCAGAACATCCTATTCACATGTCCTTTATTATCTAGCTTGTACTCGAAAAAGAAGCTAGGATCCCTCTGTTTCCTACTGGCCATGATGCCTATGGCTGTGGCAGCATCACCTTTTGAAAGTAGCTTCCTCTTCTCCCTGGCGCAAAGGTTATATATTTCACACCTGGTAAAACCAATACCGTCATACCATACATGTTTGCTGATGAAGGAATCCATCATGTCGTGAATTCTAATCCCTGCAGCTCCCATGGACATTATCTCAGCTTTCTGGCACTCTTTGATTTTCTGTGTGACCAAAGAAAAGGTACCTCGCCCGGACCTGCCAAGATATGGCTATGCTTGTCCTCAAAACTGTCAACATACCAAAGCCCATGCTTTTGGTCAAGCTTCACGGTCAGGTGCGCTTCGCAGTGGCAGCGTGTCTCGGGTCTGAGCCTACGGTTGTGTCCTTCCTCGGTTAGCAACCTGCTGTCACGTTTTCCTTGTCTGGAACAAACAAACCGCCTATAATGCATATGATGTGACTCGGTTTTGCTATACCTCACATTATTCTTTCTAATGCTGAAACCATTATCTCTAGCATAGCTGTTGTAGAAATCATATGCAGCATCGTGAGACATAGAAGTCATTTGTATTATCTGCATGAACATCTCCCTCTTATCATCTGCACTGGCAGTATCTTGGACATTCTTTTCCCCCTCATCTTCTGTGACCTACACAATCATAACATAGCCATGAAAACAACTTTCTATGGTATAACATTACTTCCATACAACATTGATTACATACATACCTCACTCATCATGACCGACAACTGCGACTCCCCAGAATCAGGTGCACCTAATGATTAGTCATCAAGGCCTGTCTCCGCGTCGGATTCACCGTAATAGTCGTACGCATTATGACATTCAGAAATGATCTAGAGAATATAACACAAATACATAAGTACTTATCATATAATATTCCAAGATAAATTCAAATTACATGCCAATAAATAATTCCACTTCCATACCTGACTAATGTAATCTTCATTCGAGATCTCCGAGTTGTTTTTCTGACCATCATCATGCTCATTGTTTTCCTGACCATCATCATGCTCATCCATCTATAAATTTTCAACACAAAAATATAATCTTGTCGGATGCCACCAAAAAATTACAACATGATAATGCCACTCACATTAAGATCTTCCAATTTGCCCCCATTCTCTGACATATCTCCACGATCTGAATTTTCATCATCTAGCCAATCTTCTATCCAGTCTTTCATCAGTTCTCCAAACTCCATGTCATACATCATATCAGTTAACTCATCGTCCGCCATTTCCTACAACAAATAATATATATCATCACATGTGCAAACATTATCAATGCTGAAATATACAACACCTAGCACATGATCACGGATGTTAAGTAAACTACCCCAACCGGAGAGCGCCCCAACAGAGGGCGTTCAGATCGTGCACACAACCGACAGCCAACGACCTCTGACCACCCATGGATCCTCCCCCCTCTCCACACCGGTCATCGGCGTTAAGGTACGTCAACCCTAGTAAGGAAGATGCCCACGACACCAGTACGTGATCACTTTGGATCGCGAGAAGTAGCGCTACCCGTGATAACATGTGCCGCCGGATACCTAGCCCACGGCACCAGTCGTGATCACTTTGGATCGCCGGATACCTAGATAAGTGTAACACCCACGATGCGGCTATATCTCCCACGTGTCGGAGCACGACTTAGAGGCATAGCCTCATAGTAGGCATGTCGCAAGAGGGGTAACCTTTACACATCCCATGTACTGAATAAGAAAGGGATAAAGAGTTGGCTTACAAATGCCACTTCACACAATACATAAATATAGCATTACATCATCCAGAATACAATCAAGGTCCGACTACGGAACCAAATAAAGAAAAGACAACCCCTAATGCTAGATCCCCGATCGCCCCGACTGGGCTCCACTACTGATCAACTGGAAACGAAACAACACAATCGAACATGATCTTCATCGAGCTCCTCCTTGAGCTCGGTTGCGTCACCTGCACGGTTGTCATCGGCACCTGCAACTGTTTGAAGTAATCTGTGAGTCACGGGGACTCAGCAATCTCACACCCTTGCGATCAAGACTATTTAAGCTTATGGGTAGCATAGGGTAGTGAGGTGGAGCTACAGCAAGCACTAGCATATATGGTGGCTAACATACGCAAATGAGAGCGAGACGAGAAGCAAAGCGCAGTCGTGAACTAGAAGTGATCAAGAGGTGATCCTGAAACTACTTACGTTCAAGCATAACACAAGAACCGTGTTCACTTCCCAGACTCCGCCGGAAAGAGACCATCACGGCTACACACGCGGTTGATGCATTTTAATTAAGTCAAGTGTCAAGTTCTCTACAACCGGACATTAACAAATTCCCATCTTCCCATAACCGCGGGCATGACTTTCGAAAGTTCAAAACCCTGCAGGGGTGTCCCAACTTAGCCCATCACAAGCTCTCACGGTCAACAAAGGATATTCCTTCTCCCAGGAAGACCCGATCAGACTCGGAATCTCGGTTGCAAGACATTTCGACAATGGTAAAACAAGACCAGCAAGACCGCCCGATGCGCCGACATCCTGATAGGAGTTGCACATATCTCATTCTCAGGGCAACACTGGATGAACACTACGTACAGCTAAAACTAGCCCTCAGGTTTCCCCGAGGTGGCGCCGCAAGTGGCTCTGGTTCGGACCAACACTTAGACAAGCACTGGCCCGGGGGTTAAAATAAAGATGACTCTTGAGTCTGCAGAACCCAAGGGAAGGTGATAGGTTGTTAGTGCAAATGTAAAACCAAGGTTGGGCCTTGCTGGAGGAGTTTTATTCAAAGCGAACTGCCAAGGGGTTCCCATAACACCCAACCTCGTAAGGAATGCAAAATCAAGGAACATAACACCGGTATGACGGAAACTAGGGCGGCAAGAGTGGAACAAAGCACCAGGCATAAGGTCGAGCCTTCCACCCTTTACCAAGTATATAGGTGCATTACTTAAACAAGATATAATAATGATATCCCAACAATATCCATGTTCCAACATGGAACAAACTTCATCTTCACCTGCAACTAACAACGCTATAAGAGGGGCTGAGCAAAGCGGTAACATAGCCAAACAATGGTTTGCTAGGACAAGGTGGGTTAGAGGCTTGACATGGCAATATGGGAGGCATGATATAGCAAGTGGTAGGTATCGAGGCATAGAAAAAGAGCGAGCAACTAGCAAGCAAAGATAGAAGTGATTTCGAGGCTATGGTCATCTTGCCTGCAAAGTTCTCCGAGTTGACGTAAGCTTGATCCTCGTAAGCGTACTCAATGGGTTCCTTGATCAAGAACTCGTCTCCCGGCTCTACCAAAGGCAAGAACACAAGCAAAGGAAAACAACAATCAACCACGGTGCAATGCGCAAGCAACATGATGCAAAACATGGCATGATATGTGAGATGTGGTATGCAATGCATAAGCGTGCTCCAGAAGTAAACGATTGAACCAGGCATCAACTTGGCAATCCAAGAGTTCCTCTGGAAAGATGAGTTGATTTCGGTCGAAATCGATATAAAGATCACTGGAATCGGATGCACGGTTTGCAAATGGCAAGCAAAATAAGAATGGCATAATTCTGCGATTAACAGCACGATGGCATCTAGAATGCAACAAGAAACTAAGCTACTGCACTCCAACATAACAACAAAGCACATGGCAGTGATATAATCAAGATGCTTGGCAAAAGATGAACACTGAGCTACGGCTAAATCACACAAGAGCAGGTTCAAACAAGCATGGCAAAAGTGCAAAAGATAACAGCATCACAGACTTAGTGAGAAAACTAACATGTCAGGAATTAACATCAGGAAGCAATGTTTAGAGCAAGATAACAACATGCTACAGGATCAGATCATAGCAATACAAGGCATGGCATGAATCTACTCGAAGCATATAACAAAAGTCCCTTACTGACCATAAGCCAAAAAGGATCAGAAGATATGATGGCACCCATGTAAACATAGCAAGTTTTATTAACAGATTCAGACTTAGAAGAAAAACTGGACATGGCATAAACAGAATTATGAAGGCATGTTTGCGAGCTCGATGCACTCAACACAAGGTATTGCATGACAAACTAAGAATACTACCAGCAAGAAGACATGTTCAAGAAGCTATCCATGGCAAGAATAATCTCATAGCATGCATGGATGAACTACAACAACCTTGGCAAAATTGATTAACACGTAAACAATCTGCCAGGAACATTTTATAGCAAAAGTAGAGCAAGATTGAGTCATGCTAGGGCACTCCATAAATGCAAACAGGGGCATGGATGGATAGAGCGTAACCATATGTCAAAATCATCCTTAATGAACATACTCAAAAGAAGCATGGATCTCTATGTAACAACATGAATACATGGCATTAAAATAACAGTAGGGAAAAGACTTAGTGAAATTCTAAGTCCCTGACATCAGCAACATCACGAGAGCTACTTTGCATGCATGTGCTAGTCACCACATTGATCACAAAAATACATGCCATACACCCCTGTAAAGATGGCATGACATAGCCCAAAACACATGTAGAGCTCATGCCCATATGCAGCACACAATAATCATGGCAAAAATGACAAATGCTCATAATCTGATAAGAAACAGGAACTAACATTTTATAGCACTCTTGCATCAATAATTTGGGCATCAAGATAGACTCAAACAAGCATGGAAAAGTGGAACAAAATGAAGAGCACAACATGATGAACATTTTGATATCTCATGCATGCAAAACGGATCTACGGATGAGAAGTTATGGCATGATGAATAGTGCTTGAAATTATTGCGGACTGAAAAGACTTGGAGAAAAAGAGGGGGAGGTTAGACCTCAGATCTTGGGTTGACTCAAGGGCACGCAGATCGAGGATGACCGGAGCGGGCTCGCCGGAGAGGAGGGAGACGACAACGACCGATCTGGAGAGGGGGAGGAGGTGGCCAGAGCTCGCTGCCGGCGACGAGGAGCAGACGAGGCGGCGAGGCGCACTGCGGACAGAGCGGGCGGCGGCGGCAGTGCCCCGCGGCGGCGTCCGGCGCCGGCGATGGAGAGGTGCGGCGCAGGGCGGCGAAGGCGGCGCCGGCGGACGTGGGACGGAGAAGAACTCCGGTGGCGGCGCGGGATCGGCGGCGGAAAGGCGCGGGCGCGCGGCGGTGCGCAATGGCCGAGTGGGCCGGCTATGGGCCCCGCGGGCCGGGCGGCGGTGCGCGGTGGCAGAGGCCACGTGGCAGGCGTTGAGAGGCTGGGAGGGGAAAGATCTAGGGTTTCATCCGGGATTTCGGAGGGGAAGATGTTTTTATAGGTAGACGGAGCTAGGAGAGTCCAAATGAGGTGCGGTTTTCGGCCACGCGATTGTGATCGAATGGCCGAGAGGATGGAGGGGGTTTGGAAGGGTTTTGGGCCACTTTGGAGGGGTGTTGGGCTGCAACACACACGAGGACTTTACGGTTCCTCGGTTAACCGTTGGAGTATCAAACGGACTCCAAATGGCACGAAACTTGACAGGCGGTCTATCAGTGGCGTACCAAGGCCGCTTGGCAAATCTCGGTCCATTCCGAGAAAATTTAACACCCGCTCATGAAAAGAGACAAAAGGGGGCGCTAGAGGACATAGGAGTGTCGGAATGCAAAACGGACAACGGGAAAAATGCTCGGATGCATGAGACGAACACGTATGCAAATGCGATGCCCATGATGACATGATATGAAATTCATGACATGCAAACAAATGACAAGGCAACAACAGCGAATAATTGGAAGACACCTAGCGCAACGGTCTCGGGGCGTTACAACACTCCACCACTACGAGAGGATCTCGTCCCGAGATCTAGGATGGCACCGGAGGGAAAAGGAAGAGGAAGATAAGAGGTAAAAAAAGTTGCTTCTTTGACAAACAAGTGAAACCAAAGAACCTTGAAAGGTTAACCAATTTCAATAAAGGAATACAACAGAGATGAACAAAGTTGAAAACACTCTGTTAGAAAAGAGGAACAAGGAAGAACAACTTGGGGCAGCACTCCGGTTGAAAAGAGATATGAAACTTGATAAGATGAAAAGAACTTGAGCAGAGGGCACAACACTCCGGTTAAATGGATAAGCACGAAAAGAACATGGTCCTTACAATCTGAGATGATGAGAGGAAAGAGCAACATCACGATGCCTCCGGAAGAAATGAAAGAATATAGATCTTTGAAATGAAAGGATGGAGAAGAAGATGCCAACTTCTGCCACAAAAGAGCTTGAAAAGGCATCCTTAGGGGAAGGGTCAAACGGAGTTGTTGGAAACCAACAACGAAAAGAGTAAGCTTGTTGTGGGCTTATGGAAAACATCTCAAAACTGAGGTGAAATTCTGCCACTAACGAAAAAACAATAGATTGGATTGAGGTCAACAAGGAGATGACAACTCCTTTCGTCGAGAGGATAGGAGAAAAATTTGTATCATTGATAGACACCACAATAAGCAACATTCCTTAGGGAAGGCATTGAGTGAAATCTATACCAAGATAACTCCAAGTGAGAAAATGATGGATTTAAATATCTCATTCCTGACAACTTTCGAATCATGAAGCATGAAGGGAAAATTGTCAAGAAAGACATAACACTGCTACCTTTTGAGCACTGCGTTGGTTTTCCCCGAAGAGGAAGGGATGATGCAGAAAAGTAGCGTAAGTATTTCCCTTAGTTTTTGAGAACCAAGGTATCAATCCAGTAGGAGGCTACGCGCGAGTCCCTCGTACCTGCAGAAAACAAATAAATCATCACAACCAACACGAATAGGGGTTGTCAATCCCTACACGGACACATCGAATGGTTCTCCACAAGAGAGGGGAAGAACATTGTATTGGGATCCAAAAAGAGAGAAGAAGTCATCTAGCTAATAACTATGGACCCATAGGTCTGAGGTAAACTACTCACACTTCATCGGAGGGGCTATGGTGTTGATGTAGAAGCCCTCCGTGATCGATGCCCCCTCCGGCAGAGCTCCGGAACAGGCCCCAAGATGGGATCTCGTGCATACAGAAAGTTGCAGCGGTGGAATTAGGTTTTTGGCTCCGTATCTGATCGTTTGGGGGTACATAGGTATATATAGTAGGAAGGAGTACGTCGGTGGAGCAACAGGGGGCCCACGAGGGTGGAGGGCACGCCTGGGGGGTAGGCGCGCCCCCTACCTCGTGGCCTCCTCTTTTGTATCTTGACGTAGGGTCCAAGTCTCTCGGGTCTTGTTCGTTGAGAAAATCACGTTCCCGAAGGTTTCATTCCGTTTGGACTCCGTTTGATATTCCTTTTCTTCGAAACCCTAAAACAGGCAAAAAACAGCAATTCTGGGCTGGGCCTCCGGTTAATAGGTTAGTCCCAAAAATAATATAAAAGTGGAAAATAAAGCCCAATAATGTCCAAAATAGTAGATAATATAGCATGGAGCAATCAAAAATTATAGATACGTTGGAGACGTATCAAGCATCCCCAAGCTTAATTCATGCTTGTCCTCGAGTAGGTAAATGATAAAAACAGAATTTTTGGTGCGGAGTGCTACTTCGCATAATGTTAATGTAATTCTTCTTAGTTGTGGTATGGATATTCAGACCCGAAAGATTCAAGACAAAAGTTTAATATTGACATAAAAATAATAATACTTCAAGCATACTAACAAAGCAATTATGTCTTATCAAAATAACATTGCTCAAGAAATTTATCCCTACAAAATCATATAGTCTGGCTATGCTCTATCTTCACCACACAAAATATTTAAATCATGCACAACCCCGATGACAAGCCAAGCAATTGTTTCATACTTTCAGTGTTCTCAAACTTTTTCAATCTTCACGCAATACATGAGCGTGAGCCATGGACATAGCACTATAGGTGGAATAGAATGGTGGTTGTGGAGAAGACAAAAAGGGAGAAGATAGTCTCACATCAACTAGGCGTATCAATGGGCTATGTAGATGCCCATCAATAGATATCAATGTGAGTGAGTAGGGATTGCCATGCAACGGATGCACTAGAGCTATAAGTATGTGAAAGCTCAAAAAGAAACTAAGTGGGTGTGCATCCAACTTGCTTGCTCATGAAGACCTAGGGCATTTTGAGGAAGCCCATCATTGGAATATACAAGCCAAGTTGTATAATGAAAAATTCCCACTAGTATATGAAAGTGATATCATAGGAGACTCTCTATCATGAATATCATGGTGCTACTTTGAAGCACAAGTGTGGTAAAAGGATAGTAGCATTGTCCCTTCTCTCTTTTTCTCTCATTTTGTTATTTGGGCCTTTTCTCTTTTTTTATGGCCTCTTTTCTTTCTCTTTTTTTTCGTCCGGAGTCTCATCCCGACTTGTGGGGGAATCATAGTCTCCATCATCCTTTCCTCACTGGGACAATGATCTAATAATGATGATCATCACACTATTATTTTTCTTACAACTCAACAATTACAACTCGATACTTAGAACAAAATATGACTCTATATGAATGCCTCCGGCGGTGTACCAGGATATGCAATGAATCAAGAGTGACACGTATGAAAGAATTATGAATGGTGGCTTTGCCACAAATACGATGTCCACTACATGATCATGCTAAGCAATATGACAATGATGGAGTGTGTCATAATAAACGGAACGGTGGAAAGTTGCATGGAAATATATCTCGGAATGGCTATGGAAATTCCATAATAGGTAGGTATGGTGGCTGTTTTGAGGAAGGTATATGGTGGGTGTATGATACCGGCGAAAGGTGCGCGGTATTAGAGAGGCTAGCAAAGGTAGAAGGGTGAGAAAAGTGTGTATAATCCATGGACTCAACATTAGTCATAAAGAACTCATATACTTACTGCAAAAATCTACAAGTTATCAAAGCAAAGTATTACGCGCATGCTCCTAGGGGGATAGATTGGTAGGAAAAGACCATCGCTCGTCCCCGACCGCCACTCATAAGGAAGACAATCAATAAATAAATCATGCTCCGACTTCATCACATAACGGTTCACCATACGTGCATACTACGGGAATCACAAACTTTAACACAAGTATTCTTCAAATTCACAACTACTCAACTAGCACAACTTTAATATCACCATCTTTATATCTCAAAACAATTATCAAGCATCAAACTTCTCATAGTATTCAACACACTCTTAAGAGAATTTTATTATTCTTGAATACCTAGCATATTAGGATTTTAAGCAAATTACCATTCTATTTAAGACTCTCAAAATAATATAAGTGAAGCATGAGAGATCAATAGTTTCTATAAAACAAATCCACCACCGTGCTCTAAAAGATATAAGTGAAGTACTAGAGCAAAACTACATAACTCAAAAGATATAAGCGAAGCACATAGAGTATTCTAACAAATTCCAAATCATGTATGGCTCTCTCAAAAGGTGTGTACAGAAAGGATGATTGTGTTAAACTAAAAAGTAAAGACTCAAATCATACAAGATGCTCCAAGCAAAACACATATCATGTGGCGAATAAAAATATAGCTCCAAGTAAAGTTACCGATAGAAGTAGACAAAAGAGGGGATGCCTTCCGGGGCATCCCCAAGCTTTGGCTTTTAGGTGTCCTTAGATTATCTTGCGGGTGCCATGGGCATCCCCAAGCTTAGGCTCTTGCCACTCCTTGTTCCATAATCCATCAAATCTTTACCCAAAACTTGAAAACTTCACAACACAAAACTTAAAGTAGAAAATCTCGTGAGCTCCGTTTGCGAAAGAAAACAAAAGACCACTTCAAGGAACTATAATGAACTCATTCTTTATTTATATTGGTGTTATACCTACTGTATTACAACTTCTCTATGGTTTATAAACTATTTTACTAGCCATAGATTCATCAAAATAAGCAAACAACACACGAAAAACAGAATCTGTCAAAAACAGAATAGTCTGTAGTAATCTGTAGCTAGCGCAAGATCTGGAACCCCAAAAATTCTAAAATAAATTGCTGGACGTTAGGAATTTATCTATTAATCATATTAAAAAATAATTAACTAAATATCACTTTACAAATAAAAATGGCAGCAGCTCTTGTGAGCGCTAAAGTTTCTGTTTTTTACAGCAAGTGTAACAAGACTTTCCCCAAGTCTTCCCAACGGTTCTACTTGGCGCAAACACTAATTAAACACAAAAAAAACAACCAAAACAAAGGCTAGATAAATTATTTATTACTAAACAGGAGCAAAAAGCAAGGAATACAAATAAAATTGGGTTGCCTCCCAACAAGCGCTATCGTTTAATGCCCCTAGCTAGGCATAACAAGTAAGGATAGATCTAGGTATTGCCATCTTTGGTAGGCAATCCATAAGTGGCTCTCATAATAGATTCATAAGGTAATTTAATTTTCTTTCTAGTAAAGTGTTCCATGCCTTTCCTTAATGGAAATTGGAATATAATATTTCCTTCCTTCATATCAATAATTGCACCAATCGTTCTAAGGAAAGGTCTACCAAGAATAATAGGACATGAAGGATTGCAATCTATGTCAAGAACAATAAAATCTACGGGCACATAATTCCTATTTGCAACAATAAGAACATCATTAATTCTTCCCATAGGTTTCTTAATAGTGGAATCCGCAAGGTGCAAGTTTAAAGATCAATCATCAAAATCACGGAAACCTAACAGATCACACAAAGTCTTTGGGATCATGGAAACACTAGCACCCAAATCACATAAAGCATAGCATTCATGATCTTTAATTTTAATTTTAATAGTTGGTTCCCACTCATCATAAAGCTTTATAGGGATAGAAACTTCCAATTCAAGTTTTTCTTCATAAGATTACATCAAGGCATCAACGATATGTTTACTAAATGTTGTATTTTGACTATAAGCATGAGGAGAATTTAGCACGGATTGCAAAAAGGAAATACAATCAATCAAAGAGCAATTTTCATAGTTAAATTCCTTGAAATCCATAATAGTGGGTTTAGCAACATCCAGGGTTTTAATTTCTTCAATCCCACTTTTATCAATTTTAGCATCAAGATCAACAAATTCTGAATTCTTGGAACGCCTTCTAGGTAAACGTGGATCATATTCAGTCCTATCATTATTAAGATTCATATTGCAAAATAGAGATTTAATAGGGGACACATCAATAACTTTTAGATCTTCATCTTTATTTTCATAGCAATCTGGTTTAGCGGCCATCTTATTAACTAAGGTAGCCTGCCTATCCGAAATTTCAGTAGTTAATTTCTCAAGATGAACAATTTGGGATCTTAAACCATCGATTTCTTTAGACATATCATCAAGCTCTTTATTCATAAAACTTTTCTGTTCTTTAAGATCATTTCTGAAGAAACTATTATGTTCAAATTGCAAAACCATGAAACTCCTGACATTGCTTTCCATCTCTTCTAACCTTTTAAGTTGAAGGTCACCAAATTTAAGTAGAGCCATAGTGACAAGCAAGCAAACTAACACACAAGCAAACAAAAAGCAAGCGGGCAAAAAGAGATAAATAGAGAAAGAGAGGGAGGATAGAGAGAGAGGGTGAATAAAACGGCAAGGGTGAAGTGGGGGAGAGGAAAACGAGAGGCAAATGGCAAATAATGTAATGCGGGAGATAAGGGTATGTGATGGGTACTTGGTATGTTGACTTTTGCGTAGACCTCCCCGGCAACGGTGCCAGAAATCCTTCTTGCTACCTCTTGAGCACTGCGTTGGTTTTCCCCGAAGAGGAAGGGATGATGCAGCAAAGTAGCATAAGTATTTCCCTCAGTTTTTGAGAACCAAGGTATCAATCCAGTAGGAGGCTACGCGCGAGTCCCTCGTACCTGCACAAAACAAATAAATCCTCGCAACCAACGCGAATAGGGGTTGTCAGTCCCTACACGGCCACTTACGAGAGTGAGATCTGGTAGATATGATAAGATAATTGTTTTGGTATTTTTGTGATAAAGATGCAAAGTAAAATAAAAGCAAATGAAATAACTAAGTAGTAGGAGATTAATATGATAAAGATAGACCCGGGGCCATAGGTTTCACTAGTGGCTTCTCTCGAAAGAATAAGTACTCTATGGTGGGTGAACAAATTACTATTGAGCAATTAACAGAACTGAGCATAGTTATGAGAATATCTAGGTATGATCATGTATATAGGCATCACGTCCGAGACAAGTAGACCAACTCCTGCCTGCATCTACTACTATTACTCCACTCATCGACCGCTATCCAGCATGCATCTAGAGTATTAAGTTAAAAACAGAGTAACGCCTTAAGCAAGATGACATGATGTAGAGGGATAAACTCATGCAATATGATGAAAACCCCATCTTGTTATCCTCGATGGCAACAATACAATACGTGCCTTGCTGCCCCAACTGTCACTGGGAAAGGACACCGCAAGATTGAACCCAAAGCTAAGCACTTCTCCCATTGCAAGAAAGATCAATCTAGTAGGCCAAACCAAACTGATAATTCGAAGAGACTTGCAAAGATAACCAATCATACATAAAAGAATTCAGAGAAGATTCAAATATTGTTCATAGATAGACTTGATCATAAACCCACAATTCATCGATCTCAACAAACACACCGCAAAAAGAAGATTACATCGAATGGTTCTCCACAAGAGAGGGGGAGAAC
>NC_053024.1:246841961-246856727 GCF_003073215.2 Triticum urartu | reverse complement strand
CCAAACATACACATTTTTGCTTTCTAGATGGTTACTCTGGCTTCTCTCAAATACCTGTGTCAGCTGATGATCAAGCAAAGACCACTTTTACTTGCCCTTTTGGTACTTTTGCTTATAGATGTATCCCTTTTGGTTTATGTAATGCACCTGCTACCTTTCAAAGATGCATGATGGCTATATTTTCTGACTTTTGTGAAAAGATATGTGAGGTTTTCATGGACGATTTCTCCGTTTATGGATCCTCTTTTAATGATTGCTTGAGCAACCTTGATCGAGTTTTGCAGAGATGTGAAGAAACTAATCTTGTTCTAAATTGGGAGAAATGCCACTTTATGGTTAATGAAGGTATTGTCTTGGGGCATAAAATTTCTGAAAGAGGCATTGAAGTTGATAAAGCTAAAGTTGATGCTATTGAAAAGATGCCATGTCCCAAGGAAATTAAAGGTATAAGAAGCTTCCTCGGTCACGCCGGTTTTTATAGGAGGTTCATTAAAGACTTCTCAAAAATTTCTCGGCCTCTGACTAATCTATTACAAAAAGATATTCCTTTTGTCTTTGATGATGATTGTGTAGAAGCATTTGAAATACTTAAGAAAGCATTGATTTCTGCACCTATTGTTCAGCCACCTGATTGGAATTTACCCTTTGAAATTATGTGTGATGCTAGTGATTATGCTGTAGGTGTTGTTCTAGGGCTAAGAGTTGATAAGAAATTAAATGTTATTCAATATGCTAGTAAAACTCTAGACAATGCCTAGAGAAATTATGCTACCACTGAAAAAGAATTTTTAGCAGTTGTTTTTGCTTGTGATAAGTTCAAACCTTATATTGTTGATTCTAAAGTAACTATTCACACTGATCATGCTACTATTAAATACCTTATGGAAAAGAAAGATGCTAAACCTAGACTTATTAGATGGGTTCTCTTGCTACAAGAATTTGCATATTATTGATAGGAAGGGAGCTGATAACCCCGTTGCAGACAACTTGTCTAGGTTAGAGAATGTTCTTGATGACCCACTACCTATTGGTGATAGCTTTCCTGACGAACAATTAAATGTCATAAATGCTTCTCGTACTGCTCCATGGTATGCTGATTATGCTAATTATATTGTTGCTAAATTTATACCACCTAGTTTCACATACCAGCAAAAGAAAAAGTTCTTCTATGATTTGAGACATTACTTTTGGGATGACCCACATCTTTATAAAGAAGGAGTAGATGGTATTATTAGACGTTGTGTACCTGAGCATGAACAGGAACATATCCTACGCATGTGTCACGCCAAGGCTTATGGAGGACATCATGCTGGAGATAGAACTGCACATAAGGTATTGCAATCCGGTTTTTATTGGCCTACTCTCTTCAAGGATGCCCGTAAGTTTGTCTTATCGTGTGATGGATGTCAAAGAATTGGTAATATTAGTAGACGTCAAGAAATGCCTATAAATTATTCACTTGTTATTGAACCATTTGATGTTTGGGGCTTTAATTATATGGGACCTTTTCCTTCCTCTAATGGGTATACACATATTTTAGTTGCTGTTGATTACGTTACTAAGTGGGTAGAAGCTATTCCAACTAGTAGTGATGATCATAACACCTCTATTAAGATGCTTAAAGAAGTTATTTTCCCGAGGTTTGGAGTCCCTAGATATTTAATGACTGATGGTGGTTCACATTTTATT
Organism: Triticum urartu; assembly: GCF_003073215.2. Taxonomy (NCBI): domain Eukaryota; kingdom Viridiplantae; phylum Streptophyta; class Magnoliopsida; order Poales; family Poaceae; genus Triticum; species Triticum urartu. Next base: position 246,855,038 of record NC_053024.1, on the reverse strand, counting down.
CATGGTGCCTTTCGTAAAATGCTTGCTAAGTATGATGTTAATCATAGAATTGCATCTCCATATCACCCACAGTCTAGTGGTCAAGTAGAATTAAGTAATAGAGAGCTCAAATTAATTTTGCAAAAGACTGTTAATAGATCTAGAAAGAATTGGTCCAAGAAACTTGATGATGCATTATGGGCTTATAGAACTGCATATAAAAATCCTATGGGTATGTCTCCGTATAAAATGGTTTATGACAAAGCATGTCACTTACCTCTTGAGCTAGAACATAAGGCATATTGGGCCATTAAAGAGCTCAATTATGATTTCAAACTTGCCGGTGAGAAGAGGTCATTTGACATTAGCTCACTTGATGAATGGAGAACCCAGGCCTATGAGAAAGCCCAACTGTTTAAAGAAAAAGTTAAAAGATGGCATGACAAAATGATATAAAAGCGTGAGTTTAATGTAGGTGATTATGTATTGCTATACAACTCTCGTTTAAGATTTTTTGCAGGAAAACTTCTCTCTAAATGGGAAGGTCCTTACGTTATCGAGGAGGTCTATCATTCCGGTGCCATAAAAATCAACAACTTCGAAGGCACAAATCCGAAGGTGGTGATCAGTCAAAGAATCAAACATTATATCGCAGGTAATCCCATAAATGTTGAAACTAATATTATTGAAACCGTAACCCCAGATGAATACATAAGGGACACTTTCCGGAACGTTTCAGACTCCGAAAAGGAATAGGTGCGTGGTACGGTAAGTAAACTGACTCCAAAATAGTTCTAATGGCAATTTTTCTCCGTTTTTGAATATTTAAGAAAATAGGAAAATAAGAAGCAGACCGGAAAGGACACGGGGCTTCCACGAGGGTGGAGGGCGCGACCTACCCCCCTGGGCGTGCCCCCTGCCTCGTGGGCACCTCGTGCGCTCTCCGGACTCCGTTTTCTTGCATGATACTTCTTTTGGCCGGTAAAAATTCATTATATAATCTCCCGAAGGTTTTGACCACCGTATCACGCAAATATCTCTTGTGTTTGTTTCGAGCTGTTTTTCTGACAGATCTAGGTCGTCATGTCGTCTTCAAGTGCCCCCAAGGACAAGTTCTTCGAGAAGGTCATCAACCCCTACCTCGCGGAGGTGCTGCAACACCCTCAAACCGTTCAGAAGCGTGAGGGGTTGTTGCACATCCGCGATGTTGAGGGACCAAGGAGGACCCGAAGCACGGAGGCAAGGCTCGAGGCATTGGAGCAACAAGTTTTCAAGTGTCAGGAGATGGTGGAGCGTGGACTCGACTCCAATCACATTATGATCACGGAGTTCACCAACAACCACAAGCTGGACGTCAAGGACATTGGGGAGGCCATCTTCAAGCTTCATGTGAAAATCGAGCACCTCCAAGCCCAGATCTATGACATGCAAAATCAAAAACTGTGAGTATGAATATAGATTCAAGAGGATGAGTTTGGCTGCAGATTTGAGGATTCAGGAGACTCGATCATCCTTCTATGATGGTGAGCCTATGCCTTGGAAGAGGGACAACAAGCCTACATCATCAACAACTCCACCTTCTTCACCAACAAAGAAGAACTGAGTATCTGGTATGGGCACTCCCCTTGGCAACTGCCAAGCTTGGGGGAGTGCCCCGGTATCGTATCACCATCACAACTTTTATCTTTACTGTTTTTCTTAGTTCGATCCTTTTGGTAATATCTTGATCTAGTAGAATAAAGTTTTAGTATGATCTAGTCGTGAGTTTTGCTTTATGATCCCACTATGTAATCGAGTCCGTGAGCTATATATAATAAAGATTAGTGTTGAGTCAAGGGCTTGATTATCTTGCTATTATTATGAGCGAATAAAAAAATAAAAGAGAAGGAGTAAAAAGAAATAAAGAGATCATATGGATCTTATGGAGAGTAATGAGCTCACATATAAAGAGTATGATGAATAAAAGTTGTTGAGAGTTGACAAACATAGTTTTGGTCATCGTTGCAATTAATAGGAAGTAATAAAGAAAGAGAGGTTCACATATAAATATACTATCTTGGACATCTTTTATGATTATGAGCACTCATTAAAGTATAACATGCTAAAGAGTTGACGTTGGACAAAGAAGACAACGTAATGGGTTATGTTTTCTTACATCTGAGATAAATTATATTGTCATGGATCATCCAACATGTTGAGCTTTCCTTTCCCTCTCTTGCTAGCCATTTTCTTTGCACCAAGTAGAGATACTACTTGTGCTTCCAAATATCCCTAAACCCAGTTTTGCCATGAGAGTCCACCATATCTACCTATGGATTGAGTAAGATCCTTCAAGTAAGTTGTCATCGGTGCAAGCAATACAAATTGTTCTCTAAATATGTATGACTTATTAGTGTGGGAGCAAATGAGCTTTATACGATCTTGTGATGTGGAAGAAATAAAAGCGACGGACTGCATAATAAAGGTCCATATCACAAGTGGCAATATAAAGTGATGTTCTTTCGCATTAAGATTTTGTGCATCCAACTATAAAAGCGCATGACAACCTCTGCTTCCCTCTGCGATGGGCCTATCTTTTACTTTTATCTTCTACCTTATATAAGAGTCATGGTGATCCTCAACTTTCCTTTTACATTTTATCCTTTGGCAAGCACAATGTGTTGGAAAGATCCTGATATATATAGCTAATTGGATGTGAGTCTTCATGAACTATTATAGTTGACATTACCCTTGAGGTAAAACGTTGGGAGGCAAAACTATAAGCCCCTATCTTTCTCTGTGTCCGATTAAAACTTCATACCCATAAATATTGCATGAGTGTTAGCAATTGTGAAAGACTAAAAGATAGTTGAGTATATGGACTTGCTGAAAAGCTTTTATATTGACTCTTTCCTATCTTATGATAAATTGCAATTGCCTCAATGACTGAGATTAGAGTTTGTTGGTTCTCAATGAAGTTTATGATTCATACTTGAAATTATGATTGAATTGTTACTTTAGCATAAGAGATCATATGCCAATATATATATGTGTGTGTGTGTATGTGTATATATATGTTGATGTTCTAAGAATGATCATGATGCCCTAATGTCCGTATTTTATTTTTATCGACATCTCTATCTCTAAACATGTGGACATATTTTTTGATTTCGGCTTTCGCTTGAGGACAAGCGAGGTCTAAGCTTGGGGGAGTTGATACGTCCATTTTGCATCATGCTTTTATATCGATGTTTATTGCATTATGGGCTGTTATTACACATTATGTCACAATACTTATGCCTATTCTCTCTTATTTTACAAGGTTTACATGAAGAGGGAGAATGCCGGCAGCTGGGATTCTGGGCTGGAAAAGGAGCAAATATTAGAGACCTATTCTGCACACCTCCAAAAGTCCTGAAACTTCACTGAAGTTATTTCCAGAATATGTAAAAAATACTGAGCGCAAGAAGTACCAAAGGGGGGCCACCCACCAGCCACGAGGGTGGGGGCGTGCCCTACCCCCCTGGGCGCTCCCCCTGCCTTGTGATCCCCCTGGTGGCCTTCCAATGCCCATCTTCTGCTATATGAGGTCTTTCATCCGGAAAAAAGTCATAAGCAATCTTTCGGGACAAGACTCCGCCGCCACGAGGCGGAACCAATCTAGGGCTCCGGCAGAGCTGTTCTGTCGGGGACACTTCCCTTCGGGAGGGGGAAATCATCACCATCGTCATCACCAACGATCCTCTCATTGGGAGGGGGTCAATCTCCATCAACATCTTCACCATCACCATCTCATCTCAAACCCTAGTTCATCCCTTGTATCCAATCTTTGTATCCAAACCTCAGATTGGTACTTGTGGGTTGCTAGTAGTGTTGATTACTCCTTGTAGTTGATGCTAGTTGGTTTACTTGGTGGAAGATCATATGTTCAGATCCATTATGCATATTAATACCCCTCTGATTATGAACATGAATATGCTTTGTGAGTAGTTACGTTTGTTCCTGAGGACATGGGAGAAGTCTTGCTATTAGTAGTCATGTGAATTTGGTATTCGTTCAATATTTTGATGAGATGTATGTTGTATTTCCTCTAGTGGTGTCATGTGAACGTCGACTACATGACACTTCACCATTATTTGGGCCTAGAGGAAGGCATTGGGAAGTAATAAGTAGATGATGGGTTGCTAGAGTGACAAAAGCTTAAACCCTAGTTTATGCGTTGCTTCGTAAGGGGCTGATTTGGATCCATATGTTTCATGCTATGGTTAGGTTTACCTTAATACTTCTTTTGTAGTTGTGGATGCTTGCAATAGGAGTTAATCATAAGTGGGATGTTTGTCCAAGTAAGGACATCACCCAAGCACCGGTCCACCCACATATCAAATTATCAAAGTACCGAACGCAGATCATATGAACGTGATGAAAACTAGCTTGACGATAATTCCCATGTGTCCTTGGGAGCGCTTTTCTCTATATAAGAAATTTTCCAGGCTTGTCCTTTGCTAGAAAAAGGATTGGGCCATCTTGCTTCACTTTATTTACACTTGTTACTTGTTACCAATTACCTTATCACAAAACTATCTGTTACCGATAATTTCAGTGCTTGCAGAGAATACCTTGCTGAAAACCGCTTATCATTTCCTTCTGCTCCTCATTGGGTTCGACACTCTTACTTATCAAAAGGACTATGATAGATCCCCTATACTTGTGGGTCATCAAGACTCTTTTCTGGCGCCGTTGCCGAGGAGTGAAGCGCCTTTGGTAGGTGGAATTTGGTGAGGAAAAAATTATATAGCGTGCTGAAATTTACTGTCACTTGTTACTATGGAACATAATCCTTTGAGGGGCTTGTTCGGGGTATCTTCACCTCGACCAGTAGAGCAACGAGTTTCTCCTCAACCTACTAAACCTACTAAAAATTAAAATGTTTACTTTGAAATTCCTTCGGGTATGATAGAGAAACTGCTAGCTAATCCTTTTGTAGGAGATGGAACATTGCATCCCGACTTACACTTAATCTATGTGGATGAAGTTTGTGGATTATTTAAGCTTGCAGGTATGCCCGATGATGTTATCATGAAGAAGGTCTTCCCCTTTATCTTTGAAGGGATATGCATTGACATGGTATAGGCTATGTGATGATATGGGATCATGGGACTATAAGCGATTGAAAATGGAATTTCACCACAAGTTTTATCCTATGCATCTTGTCCATCGTGATCGTAATTATATATATAATTTTTGGCCTTGCGAAGGAGAAAGCATCGCTCAAGCTTGGGGGAGGCTTAAGTCAATGCTATATTCATGCCCCAATCATGAGCTCTCAAGAGAAATGACTATTCAAAACTTTTATGCTCGGCTTTCTGACAACAATCGCCCCATGCTCGATACTTCTTGTACTAGTTCCTTTATGATGAAGACTATTGAATTCCAATGGAATTTATTGGAGAGAATTAAATGCAACTCTAAATATTGGGATCTAGACAAAGGTAAGGAGTCAGGTATAACACCTAAGTTTGATTGGGATAAATCTTTTATGGATACCGATGTTTTCCATAAATTTAGCACTAAATATGGACTTGACTCTGAGATAGTAGCTTATTTCTGTGAATCCTTTGCTACTCATGTTGATCTCCCTAAGGAGAAGTGGTTTAAATATAATCCTCCCATTGAAGTAAAAGTAGTTGCACCTATTAAAGTTGAAGAAAAGACTATCACTTATAATGATCCTATTGTTCCTACTGCTTATGTTGAGAAACCACCTTTCCCTGTTAGAATAAAGGATCATGCTAAAGCTTCAACTATAGTCAACAAGAGTAATATTAGGACACACAAATCCCCTAAGCAAATTAAAGTTGAACCTAATCTTGCTATGGTTAGAGATCTCTTGGCTGATAATATTGATGGGCATGTTATTTACTTTTGTGATGGGACTGCTAGAATTGCTAAACCTGGTGCTAAAGATAAACATAGACCTGTGGTAAGCATGCCTGTTATTTCTGTTAAAATAGGAGATCATTGTTATCATGGCTTGTGTGATATGGGTGCTAGTGCTAGTGCAATACATATTTCCTTATACAAAGAAATTATGCATGATATTGCACCAGCTGAGATAGAAGATATCGATGTTACCATTAAGCTTACTAATAGAGATACTATTTCACCAATTGGGATTGTTAGAGATGTTGAAGTCTTGTTTGGGAAGGTTAAATATCCTGCTGATTTTCTTGTTCTTGGTTCCCCACAAGATAGCTTTTGTCCCATTATATTTGGTAGACCCTTCTTGTATACTGTTAATGCTAAGATAGACTGCAATAAGGATATTGTTTCTGTTGGTTTAGGGGATATGTCTCATGAGTTTAATTTTGCTAAATTTAGTAGACAACCCCGTGATGAGGAATTGCCTAGTAAAGATGAAATTATTGGTCTTGCTTCTATTGTTGTGCCTCCATGAGTAAAGATGAAATTGCCTAGTAAATATTAGAACAATATTTGCTAGACCATGAGAATGATATGTTTATGAATGAAAGAAGGGAAATGGATGAAGTGTTCTTTAAACAGGGACCTATTCTGAAACACAACTTGCCTGTTGAAATCCTAGGGTATCCTCCTCCACCCAAGGGTGATCCCGTGTTTGAGCTTAAACCATTACCTAATACTCTTAAATATGCTTATCTTGATGAAAACAAGATATATCCTGTTATTATTAGTGCTAACCTTTCAGAGAAGGAAGAAGAAAAATTATTGAAAACTCTGAAGAAGCACCGTGCTGCTATTGGATATACTCTTGATGATCTTAAGGGCATTAGTCCCACTCTATGTCAACACAAAATAAATTTGGAGAAAGACGCCAAACCCGTTATTGATCACCAACGACGGCTAAATCCTAAGATGAAAGAAGTGGTAAGAAAGGAAATATTAAAGCTACTTGAGGCAGGTATAATTTGTCCCGTTGCTGATAGTCAGTGGGTAAGTCCTGTCCACTGTGTCCCTAAGAAGGGAGGTATTACCGTCGTTCCTAATGATAAAGGTGAATTGATTCCACAAAGAATTATTACAGGATATAGAACGGTAATTGATTTCTGCAAATTAAATAAAGCTACTAAAAATATCATTACCCTTTGCCTTTCATTGATCAAATGCTAGAAAGATTATCCAAACATACACATTTTTGCTTTCTAGATGGTTACTCTGGCTTCTCTCAAATACCTGTGTCAGCTGATGATCAAGCAAAGACCACTTTTACTTGCCCTTTTGGTACTTTTGCTTATAGATGTATCCCTTTTGGTTTATGTAATGCACCTGCTACCTTTCAAAGATGCATGATGGCTATATTTTCTGACTTTTGTGAAAAGATATGTGAGGTTTTCATGGACGATTTCTCCGTTTATGGATCCTCTTTTAATGATTGCTTGAGCAACCTTGATCGAGTTTTGCAGAGATGTGAAGAAACTAATCTTGTTCTAAATTGGGAGAAATGCCACTTTATGGTTAATGAAGGTATTGTCTTGGGGCATAAAATTTCTGAAAGAGGCATTGAAGTTGATAAAGCTAAAGTTGATGCTATTGAAAAGATGCCATGTCCCAAGGAAATTAAAGGTATAAGAAGCTTCCTCGGTCACGCCGGTTTTTATAGGAGGTTCATTAAAGACTTCTCAAAAATTTCTCGGCCTCTGACTAATCTATTACAAAAAGATATTCCTTTTGTCTTTGATGATGATTGTGTAGAAGCATTTGAAATACTTAAGAAAGCATTGATTTCTGCACCTATTGTTCAGCCACCTGATTGGAATTTACCCTTTGAAATTATGTGTGATGCTAGTGATTATGCTGTAGGTGCTGTTCTAGGGCAAAGAGTTGATAAGAAATTAAATGTTATTCAATATGCTAGTAAAACTCTAGACAATGCCTAGAGAAATTATGCTACCACTGAAAAAGAATTTTTAGCAGTTGTTTTTGCTTGTGATAAGTTCAAACCTTATATTGTTGATTCTAAAGTAACTATTCACACTGATCATGCTACTATTAAATACCTTATGGAAAAGAAAGATGCTAAACCTAGACTTATTAGATGGGTTCTCTTGCTACAAGAATTTGCATATTATTGATAGGAAGGGAGCTGATAACCCCGTTGCAGACAACTTGTCTAGGTTAGAGAATGTTCTTGATGACCCACTACCTATTGGTGATAGCTTTCCTGACGAACAATTAAATGTCATAAATGCTTCTCGTACTGCTCCATGGTATGCTGATTATGCTAATTATATTGTTGCTAAATTTATACCACCTAGTTTCACATACCAGCAAAAGAAAAAGTTCTTCTATGATTTGAGACATTACTTTTGGGATGACCCACATCTTTATAAAGAAGGAGTAGATGGTATTATTAGACGTTGTGTACCTGAGCATGAACAGGAACATATCCTACGCATGTGTCACGCCAAGGCTTATGGAGGACATCATGCTGGAGATAGAACTGCACATAAGGTATTGCAATCCGGTTTTTATTGGCCTACTCTCTTCAAGGATGCCCGTAAGTTTGTCTTATCGTGTGATGGATGTCAAAGAATTGGTAATATTAGTAGACGTCAAGAAATGCCTATAAATTATTCACTTGTTATTGAACCATTTGATGTTTGGGGCTTTAATTATATGGGACCTTTTCCTTCCTCTAATGGGTATACACATATTTTAGTTGCTGTTTATTACGTTACTAAGTGGGTAGAAGCTATTCCAACTAGTAGTGCTCATCATAACACCTCTATTAAGATGCTTAAAGAAGTTATTTTCCCGAGGTTTGGAGTCCCTAGATATTTAATGACTGATGGTGGTTCACATTTTATTCATGGTGCCTTTCGCAAAATGCTTGCTAAGTATGATGTTAATCATAGAATTGCATCTCCATATCACCCACAGTCTAGTGGTCAAGTAGAATTAAGTAATAGAGAGCTCAAATTAATTTTGCAAAAGACTGTTAATAGATCTAGAAAGAATTGGTCCAAGAAACTTGATGATGCATTATGGGCTTATAGAACTGCATATAAAAATCCTATGGGTATGTCTCCGTATAAAATGGTTTATGACAAAGCATGTCACTTACCTCTTGAGCTAGAACATAAGGCATATTGGGCCATTAAAGAGCTCAATTATGATTTCAAACTTGCCGGTGAGAAGAGGTCATTTGACATTAGCTCACTTGATGAATGGAGAACCCAGGCCTATGAGAAAGCCCAACTGTTTAAAGAAAAAGTTAAAAGATGGCATGACAAAATGATATAAAAGCGTGAGTTTAATGTAGGTGATTATGTATTGCTATACAACTCTCGTTTAAGATTTTTTGCAGGAAAACTTCTCTCTAAATGGGAAGGTCCTTACGTTATCGAGGAGGTCTATCATTCCGGTGCCATAAAAATCAACAACTTCGAAGGCACAAATCCGAAGGTGGTGATCAGTCAAAGAATCAAACATTATATCGCAGGTAATCCCATAAATGTTGAAACTAATATTATTGAAACCGTAACCCCAGATGAATACATAAGGGACACTTTCCGGAACGTTTCAGACTCCGAAAAGGAATAGGTGCGTGGTACGGTAAGTAAACTGACTCCAAAATAGTTCTAATGGCAATTTTTCTCCGTTTTTGAATATTTAAGAAAATAGGAAAATAAGAAGCAGACCGGAAAGGACACGGGGCTTCCACGAGGGTGGAGGGCGCGACCTACCCCCCTGGGCGTGCCCCCTGCCTCGTGGGCACCTCGTGCGCTCTCCGGACTCCGTTTTCTTGCATGATACTTCTTTTGGCCGGTAAAAATTCATTATATAATCTCCCGAAGGTTTTGACCACCGTATCACGCAAATATCTCTTGTGTTTGTTTCGAGCTGTTTTTCTGACAGATCTAGGTCGTCATGTCGTCTTCAAGTGCCCCCAAGGACAAGTTCTTCGAGAAGGTCATCAACCCCTACCTCGCGGAGGTGCTGCAACACCCTCAAACCGTTCAGAAGCGTGAGGGGTTGTTGCACATCCGCGATGTTGAGGGACCAAGGAGGACCCGAAGCACGGAGGCAAGGCTCGAGGCATTGGAGCAACAAGTTTTCAAGTGTCAGGAGATGGTGGAGCGTGGACTCGACTCCAATCACATTATGATCACGGAGTTCACCAACAACCACAAGCTGGACGTCAAGGACATTGGGGAGGCCATCTTCAAGCTTCATGTGAAAATCGAGCACCTCCAAGCCCAGATCTATGACATGCAAAATCAAAAACTGTGAGTATGAATATAGATTCAAGAGGATGAGTTTGGCTGCAGATTTGAGGATTCAGGAGACTCGATCATCCTTCTATGATGGTGAGCCTATGCCTTGGAAGAGGGACAACAAGCCTACATCATCAACAACTCCACCTTCTTCACCAACAAAGAAGAACTGAGTATCTGGTATGGGCACTCCCCTTGGCAACTGCCAAGCTTGGGGGAGTGCCCCGGTATCGTATCACCATCACAACTTTTATCTTTACTGTTTTTCTTAGTTCGATCCTTTTGGTAATATCTTGATCTAGTAGAATAAAGTTTTAGTATGATCTAGTCGTGAGTTTTGCTTTATGATCCCACTATGTAATCGAGTCCGTGAGCTATATATAATAAAGATTAGTGTTGAGTCAAGGGCTTGATTATCTTGCTATTATTATGAGCGAATAAAAAAATAAAAGAGAAGGAGTAAAAAGAAATAAAGAGATCATATGGATCTTATGGAGAGTAATGAGCTCACATATAAAGAGTATGATGAATAAAAGTTGTTGAGAGTTGACAAACATAGTTTTGGTCATCGTTGCAATTAATAGGAAGTAATAAAGAAAGAGAGGTTCACATATAAATATACTATCTTGGACATCTTTTATGATTATGAGCACTCATTAAAGTATAACATGCTAAAGAGTTGACGTTGGACAAAGAAGACAACGTAATGGGTTATGTTTTCTTACATCTGAGATAAATTATATTGTCATGGATCATCCAACATGTTGAGCTTTCCTTTCCCTCTCTTGCTAGCCATTTTCTTTGCACCAAGTAGAGATACTACTTGTGCTTCCAAATATCCCTAAACCCAGTTTTGCCATGAGAGTCCACCATATCTACCTATGGATTGAGTAAGATCCTTCAAGTAAGTTGTCATCGGTGCAAGCAATACAAATTGTTCTCTAAATATGTATGACTTATTAGTGTGGGAGCAAATGAGCTTTATACGATCTTGTGATGTGGAAGAAATAAAAGCGACGGACTGCATAATAAAGGTCCATATCACAAGTGGCAATATAAAGTGATGTTCTTTCGCATTAAGATTTTGTGCATCCAACTATAAAAGCGCATGACAACCTCTGCTTCCCTCTGCGATGGGCCTATCTTTTACTTTTATCTTCTACCTTATATAAGAGTCATGGTGATCCTCAACTTTCCTTTTACATTTTATCCTTTGGCAAGCACAATGTGTTGGAAAGATCCTGATATATATAGCTAATTGGATGTGAGTCTTCATGAACTATTATAGTTGACATTACCCTTGAGGTAAAACGTTGGGAGGCAAAACTATAAGCCCCTATCTTTCTCTGTGTCCGATTAAAACTTCATACCCATAAATATTGCATGAGTGTTAGCAATTGTGAAAGACTAAAAGATAGTTGAGTATATGGACTTGCTGAAAAGCTTTTATATTGACTCTTTCCTATCTTATGATAAATTGCAATTGCCTCAATGACTGAGATTAGAGTTTGTTGGTTCTCAATGAAGTTTATGATTCATACTTGAAATTATGATTGAATTGTTACTTTAGCATAAGAGATCATATGCCAATATATATATGTGTGTGTGTGTATGTGTATATATATGTTGATGTTCTAAGAATGATCATGATGCCCTAATGTCCGTATTTTATTTTTATCGACATCTCTATCTCTAAACATGTGGACATATTTTTTGATTTCGGCTTTCGCTTGAGGACAAGCGAGGTCTAAGCTTGGGGGAGTTGATACGTCCATTTTGCATCATGCTTTTATATCGATGTTTATTGCATTATGGGCTGTTATTACACATTATGTCACAATACTTATGCCTATTCTCTCTTATTTTACAAGGTTTACATGAAGAGGGAGAATGCCGGCAGCTGGGATTCTGGGCTGGAAAAGGAGCAAATATTAGAGACCTATTCTGCACACCTCCAAAAGTCCTGAAACTTCACTGAAGTTATTTCCAGAATATGTAAAAAATACTGAGCGCAAGAAGTACCAAAGGGGGGCCACCCACCAGCCACGAGGGTGGGGGCGTGCCCTACCCCCCTGGGCGCTCCCCCTGCCTTGTGATCCCCCTGGTGGCCTTCCAATGCCCATCTTCTGCTATATGAGGTCTTTCATCCGGAAAAAAGTCATAAGCAATCTTTCGGGACAAGACTCCGCCGCCACGAGGCGGAACCAATCTAGGGCTCCGGCAGAGCTGTTCTGTCGGGGACACTTCCCTTCGGGAGGGGGAAATCATCACCATCGTCATCACCAACGATCCTCTCATTGGGAGGGGGTCAATCTCCATCAACATCTTCACCATCACCATCTCATCTCAAACCCTAGTTCATCCCTTGTATCCAATCTTTGTATCCAAACCTCAGATTGGTACTTGTGGTTGCTAGTAGTGTTGATTACTCCTTGTAGTTGATGCTAGTTGGTTTACTTGGTGGAAGATCATATGTTCAGATCCATTATGCATATTAATACCCCTCTGATTATGAACATGAATATGCTTTGTGAGTAGTTACGTTTGTTCCTGAGGACATGGGAGAAGTCTTGCTATTAGTAGTCATGTGAATTTGGTATTCGTTCAATATTTTGATGAGATGTATGTTGTCATCCCTCTAGTGCTGTCATGTGAACGTCGACTACATGACACTTCACCATTGTTTGGGCCTAGAGGGAGGCATTGGGAAGTAATAAGTAGATGATGGGTTGCTAGAGTGACAAAAGCTTAAACCCTAGTTTATGCGTTGCTTCGTAAGGGGCTGATTTGGATCCATATGTTTCATGCTATGGTTAGGTTTACCTTAATACTTCTTTTGTAGTTGTGGATGCTTGCAATAGGAGTT
>NC_053024.1:246812695-246840961 GCF_003073215.2 Triticum urartu | reverse complement strand
AATGCTCCCCAAGAAGCCACTAGGGCCACCGTATTCTCCTCACGCCCTCACACAATGCGAGATGCCGTGATTCCACTATTGGTGCCCTTGAAGGCGGCGACCGAACCTTTACAAACAAGGTTGGGGCAATCTCCACAACTTAATCGGAGGCTCCCAACAAGACCACGAAGCTTCACCACAATGGACTATGGCTCCATGGTGACCTCAACCGTCTAGGGTGCTCAAACACCCAAGAGTAACAAGATCCGCTAGGGATGAGTGGGGGAATCGAAAATCCCTTGGTGGAAGTGTAGATCGGGGCCTTCTCAACCACTCCCGAGCAAATCAATAAGTTTGATTGGCTAGAGAGATAGATCAGGCGAAAATGGAGCTTGGAGCATTTAATGGAGCTTGAGCAATAAATGGAGCTTGGGGGAGGAAGAGGTGGGTCAAAGAGAAGAAGGGGACTCCCTTTTATAGTGGGGGTAACAATCCAACCGTTGCCCCCCACCAACCAGCCCCGCACAGGGCGGTACTACCGCTGAGGGGGCGGTACTACCGCCAGGACAGCGGTACTGCCGCGCCAGCCAGCGGCACTGCCGCGCAGAGGAGACTAGGGGGAATAGGACCCAAACGCGGTACTACCATGGTGGTAGGGGCGGTACTACCGCTCCTGGAACGGTACTACCGCCTCTACAACCGCAACTAGTGCCGCAAAACCCGACACGAGAAAAAGACCCCTCGAGTCGAGGCGGTACGAGCCACACAGCCCAGCGGTACTACGGCAGCGGGGTCACGGGCGGTACTACCGCCGTGGAGCGGTACTGCCGCTTATGACCCTTCGGTCGTACTACCGCTGGCAGTGCGGTACTACCGCTGGGGCACATAAGAGAGAGAGAGAGAATCTCTCCAAAGATGCTGAGGACGAGGCGGAGGTGCCAGGCACCCCAGCGGTACTACTGCTGTGGAGCCACGGGCGGTACTACCGCTGTGGAGCGGTACTGCCGCTTGTGGCTCCTCAGCGGTACTACCGCTTGGTTGCGCGGTACTACCGCTTGGACCCAGACAGGACAAGGAAGAGAGGAGAGAACTCTACAATGGAATGGAAAAGCTCGGAGGGTGAGAAGCTGATGTGTACGTGATGATTCCACCCATGCAATACCCCAGCGGACCCCCTCTTGATAGTACGGTGCCCTCTACGCAACTAGTCCACCGAGAAAGAAACAAAAGAGCTACACCGTCTTGAAATACACTCCGAGGGGAAGAAAACGTCTCGTGCCAGGGGAGAATCTGTGAATTATTCAAAGCAGAAGATTAGTCCGCAAACATGTTGTCATCAATCACCAAAACTACCTTGAGAGAGATATGCCGTAACAATCTCCCCCTTTTTGGTGGATTGATGACAACTAGGGATTTGCGCAAGGAAAAGAAATAAACAAAGAAAATTAAGAACTACAAAATATAGACGGGCTCCCCCAAAATGTGTGCACCTAGATAGGGCAAGACACACACATTCGGATCAACACCCCCCCTATATTTTATAGTCCAACAATACTAAGCACAAGATATATGAGAGAAGAGAATAAACAGGACAAGAATGCATGTCATAATAAACTACAGTGCTCTGAATAGACATAAGTAATAAAGTAGTGATAGGGAGCATATGTCTCACACCATATGTCTAGAACTTAGGTCTCACAGGCACCAAACCAAACCAAAAAAAGACACTGAGAGAACACACAAGAAACCACAAGACGACTCAAAGCACGGCAACAACACAAATCCCTACACTCTCTCCCCCTTTGGTAGCGAGACACCAAAAAAGGGCAAAGAGTGACGCTACGACTCCAGGTGATGGGAAGAAGAAGATCTCGAACATCACATCTCTGCATCTTCATCGTGGGTCGAAAACTTCTCGGCATCGGAGTCGGTCCAAGGGCAATGCTGATGAATCCATTCCTCCTCTTCAGTGATCTGACCCTCAGACCCACTGGCAACTGTTGCTCCCATCTGACGCATGAGCTCCTTGTGGTGCGTCCTGGCATGCTTCTCCGCCACATGAGTCATGTACTGACCATGAGACTCCATGCAGAAAAGCTTCTTCATCTTGCATTTAAGCTTCTGTGCCCACGACGGTTCTGTACTAGAGGGCCCAAAGTCCTCCTCATGATCATCAGTAGCAGCCCCACCCTGGGTCCCCATGGCAGTAGCAGCAGCAGACGGATCCCCCATGGCAGCAGCAGCAGACGGACCCCCTGGGGCAGCAGCAGCAGACGGACCCCCTGTGTGAGGCGCTGGGGTGGTCCAATTGTCCTTCTTCCTCAGACGCTTGATCTCATGAGAAACCAAGTCTCCAGTTTCTAGCAACACTCTGGGATAAGTCTGTGCCCAGGCCCTCTCGATGAGCCTCATGATGAATGGACCATATATAGGGCACTTGCGCTCAGACACGACAGAGAGAAGTTCAGACCACATGACATGAGAAATATCCAGGCTCTCTCCAGTGCTTGCTTCCTTCTCATGCTGACAGAAAAGGAGCATGTCCACGAGGTAAGAGTGGACCATATCCAGATTCCCTATCCGAGGCAAGAGAGTCTCACGGAAGATGCGATGAAGAATGTCCAGATACGGAGACAGCTCATAGGTCTTCTTCTCAGTTACTGGGTGAACTTTCACAGTGCAGTAGGGCCAAAGGGCTTGCTTGTGGGTGGACGTAGCATTGCGGTGAGGGCGGAAACCGACAGGAGTCTCAAGCCCGTGATCCACCACATCAAGTAACTCCATGAAAGCCTTCCACTTGACGGAAAGCAGCTTGCCATTGGTCATCCATGTCAGGAGTCCTGTCGACATCCGTCCCAAGATGGACGGTGGCATAGAATTGAGCCACCAAATCCGCATCGAAATCCTTGTTGAATTGCATGATCCTGAGAATGTTCAGCTGAGTGCACATCTGAAGAGCTTCGCCAAAGTACTCCGGGTCCTTCTCCATAGCATCAGTGTCAATGGAGCGAACATCAACAAAAAGATTCTTCTTGGCCTTGATCACATCAAAGTAGATGGCAAACTGAAAACGGTTCCAGAACGGGCGGTTGACCAAAGTGGGTTCTTGGTCCACCGCATAGGGGTTGCGGCGACGCTTCTCCCAAAACTCCTTGTTGGTCATCTCAGTCACAGTCTTCCCTTTGGCTTGTTGGCGGCTCGCTTCGATTGCTGAGGAGGTGGAGGAACACTTGCAGATGCACTTGCTGGAGGCGGTTGGGTGCTCGAGGAACCACCGGCTGGCTCTGAGGTGCGGTAGCGTTTTGATGTGCACGCCCGGGGTTGATACGGCGACCTTGCTGCTCGGAATGGTCATCACCTGGAGCCAAACACAAGAACACGCAAAACAACCAGAAAGAACGAGCATAAGCCAACAAACTCAACAAAAATGATCAAGGTAAGGCAGGAAAATGATGGAATTTGGCATGCAGCGGTAGTACCGTGACATGCCCGCGGTAGTACCGCCAGTCAAGCGGTAGTACCGCCAAAGAGCGGTAGTACTGCTCGAGGCGGAGAAACAGCAGTTTCCTACAGCACGAGGCGGTGAGAAACAGCGGTTTCCTACTACCGTGGTCAGATCCGGCACTACCGGCCTACCAAATTCAAAAATATTCCTACCAAACTCTAATCGAGATAGTCTAGTTGCCTTCTCCAACCAACTCAAGCCTAGATTTAGCCAAAAATCTAGAGATGCAACCACCATTGCCCCTAAGAAACAAGATCTGAAAACGAGACAAAAGAAAGAAGGAACGGGGGCAATACCGGCATCCATGGCAAGAGAACGGGTGGGGATCGACTCCACCAAAGGAAATGGAGAGGGACGCCCCGGAGACGGAGATCCGCCGGAGCCCTCCCGCGGCGAGTGGAGGCTGGAGAGAGGAAGAGGAAAGAGGGGGCGAAGTGAATGGGTATGGGGGAGAAGAAACCTCCCCCTGCCCCGACTTAACCCCCTGGTCCCGTCCCTCAGCGGTAGTACCGTGCTGGGGGGCGGTAGTACCGCTATGAGCGGTAGTACCGCGCACCACCAGCGGTAGTACCGCCCAGCACGCCATGGCAACCAAACCAACAAGGCTTTTGCTCGAAGGAACGACAAAAACGGCAAGAGAAAAAAAGAGCCAGCAAACAAGACCAAGACACACCTCTTCAAAAGAGGGCGGTGGCCGAGGCCACCTATGTTTGAGTCAAAAGGTATGGCGCCGCGAAGATTTTAACCTTGGGCCCATGACCAAAACTCGTCTTTGAAGCACAAGTACCATCAACAATGGCTAAAGTGAAAGACTTGATCAATTTATGCATAATGGGGGGAGGGAGAGTTCATTGAGAGAACAACACTCCCCCTATGTCCATGCCTACACCTAAACTAGACAACAAATTGAGCGTGGTAGGGTGTGCAGGGTTCAAGCCACATTGCTCGAATTCAAAATGATATTTAGCTCATGCCTTAACTCGCGAAATCTTGCTTCATCCAAGGGCTTCGTGAAAATATCTGCAAGGTTGTCATGAGTGTTGACATAGTTGAGCTCGATCTCTCCTCGCCTAATGTGATCCCGGATGAAGTGATACCGAATCTCAATATGCTTCGTCTTGAAGTGTTGCACCGGTTGAGAGAAATCTTGATGGCACTTTCATTGTCACACCAAAGAGGCACTTTGTCACAAGTGACACCGTAATCCTTTAAAGTTTGCCTCATCCATAGGAGTTGTGCACAACAACTACCGGCGGCAACATACTCCGCCTCAGTGGACGAGAGAGACACACAACTTTGCTTTTTGGAAGACCAACTTACCAAAGAGCAACCAAGGAATTGGCACCCTCCGGAAGTGGACTTCCTATCCACTTTGTCTCCCGCCCAATCGGAATCCGAGTACCCTACAAGCTTGAAGTTTGATCCTCTTGGGTACCATAAGCCAAAGTTTGGGGTATGAGCCAAATATCGAAAGATTCGTTTGACCGCCACATAGTGACTTTCCTTAGGTGCGGCTTGAAACCGTGCACAAATTCCCACACTCAACATGATGTCCGGTCTAGATGCACAAAGGTAAAGCAAGGATCCAATCATGGAACGATATACCTTTTGATCCACCACTTTACCATTGGGATCTAAGTCAAGTTGGCACTTGGTGGGCATTGGAGTGGAGGCCGGCTTGACGTCACTTAGCTTGAATCTCTTGAGCATGTCTTGAGTGTATTTGGATTGATTGATGAAGGTTCCTTCTCTTCTTTGCTTCACTTCGAACCCTAGAAAGAACTTCAACTCTCCCATGGAGGACATCTCGAACTTTGAGGTCATGAGAGCGGCAAATTCCTCATTGAAAGCTTTGTTAGGAGAACCAAAGATAATATCATCAACATATAATTGGCACACAAACAACTCCCCTTTGACCTTCTTAGTAAAAAGAGTGGGGTCGATTAGCCCAACTTCAAAACCACGGTCTTGTAACAACTCGGTAAGGTGGTCATACCACGCACGTGGGGCTTGTTTAAGGCCATAGAGTGCCTTATCGAGTTGATACACATGATCGGGAAAGTAGGGATCCTCGAACCCGGGGGGTTGCTTGACGTAAACCAACTCATTAATAGGACCATTAAGAAAAGCACTCTTCACATCCATTTGTTGTAACTTAAAGTTATGATGAGAGCATATGCAATCAACATGCGAATGGATTCAAGACGAGCAACGGGAGCAAAGGTTTCACCGTAGTCGATACCCTCGACTTGGGAGTAGCCTTGTGCTACCAAACGAGCCTTGTTGCGAATGATAATCCCATGGGCATCTTGCTTGTTCTTGAATATCCACTTGGTTCCTATGACATTGTGATTCCCAGTCGGTCTTGGCACCAATCTCCACACTTTGTTGCGCTCGAAGTTGTTGAGTTCTTCATGCATGGCATTGAGCCAATCCGGATCTTCTAGCGCTTCATAGACCTTGTGGGGTTCCACACAAGAGACAAACGCGTGATGCTCACAATAATTTGCTAATTTTCTACGAGTGCTTACCCCCTTTCTTAAGCTTCCAAGCACATTCGTCATGAGATGATCCTTGGTGGAGAGCTTGGAAGCAACCTTGGCGGCACGACGCTCTAATTCCTCCTCGGGGGTGAGATGAGGAGTAGTCACTTGATCATCTTGGGCGTCGTCTTGGGCTTGTTCTTGTTCTTGAATTTCCTCGGAGGAGAGAACTTGACCTTGGGCATCACTTGATGTATCAACACCGTCTTGAGCGTGATCTTGCCCTTGATCATGTTCTTGAGGATGAGGGCCTTCATGTTGATCTTCGGAAGCGTGTGGGCCTTGGGTTGGTGATGGCTCCACTTGAGTGGAGCTT
Source organism: Triticum urartu (assembly GCF_003073215.2). Taxonomy (NCBI): domain Eukaryota; kingdom Viridiplantae; phylum Streptophyta; class Magnoliopsida; order Poales; family Poaceae; genus Triticum; species Triticum urartu. The sequence goes on along the minus strand of NC_053024.1, from coordinate 246,834,618 downwards.
TGTACTTCTCCTTCGGCCACAAGGGGTTCCTCAATGGGTAGGATAAAGCCAACACCCATTCTTCTTATGGCTTGGGGAGGAATTTCATCACCTACATCACAAGTGCCACTTTGCTCCACTTGGGAGCCGTTATTCTCATCAAACTCCACGTTACATGTCTCCTTAATAAGTCCCGTGGATTTATTGAGGACACGGTAAGCATGAGAGTTTGTAGCATAGCCAACAAATATGCCCTCATAAGCTCTAGCCTCAAATTTAGACAACCGAACACCTTTCTTGAGAATGAAACACTTACACCCGAATACCCGGAAGTACTTGAGATTGGGCTTGTTACCGGTGAGTATCTCATATGGAGTCTTGTTCAATCCCTTGCGGAGGTAGAGCCGATTGGATGCATGACACGCAGTGTTGATGGCTTCGGCCCAAAAGTTGTACGGATACTTGAACTCCGCCATCATGGTCCTTGTCGCATCCATCAACGTCCGGTTCTTCCTCTCCGCAACACCATTTTGTTGAGGGGTGTAGGGTGCGCAATATTGATGCTTGATTCCCTCATCACTAAGAAATTCATCCAAGGTGTAGTTCTTGAACTCGGTGCCGTTGTCACTTCTTATTGTCAAGATCTTTGCATTGTGTTGACGTTGTGCTTCATTTGCAAAGTCAATGACGGTTTGTTGGGCCTCGCTCTTCTTCTTGAAGAAATACACCCAGGTGTACCTTGAGTAGTCATCCACAATCACCAAGCAATACTTCCTACCTCCAAGACTATCGAAAGATGGAGGCCCAAAGAGATCCATGTGAAGGAGCTCCAAAGGCCTCTTCGAATAAATGATCGTCATGGGAGGGTGAGCCTTCTCATGTAGCTTTCCTTTGATACAGGCACTGCAAGCACGATCTTTAGCAAAACTAACATTCGTTAGTCCACGGACATGGTCCCCGTTGAGGAGACTTTGCAAAGATCTCATATTTACATGGGCTAAAGGGCGATGCCAAAGCCATCCCACATCAACTTTAGCCATTAGGCACGTCGCGGTCTTAGTGGGTCGCTCCGAAAAGTTAATCACATATAGACCATTCTCGACATGCCCAACGAAGGCTACTTTAAGAGTCTTGCTCCACAAGAGGGCCACGGTATCGATATCAAAGAAAGTGGCAAAGCCCATGATTGCGAGTTGACGAACGGAAAGTAAATTGTATGCAAGGGACTCAACAAGCATGACCTTCTCGATCGTGAGATCATGAGAGATGACCACCTTGCCAAGTCCCAATACCTTAGAAGATGAGGCGTCACCCCACTCGACATTGGTGGGCATAGATGGAACCTTTTGCACGTCCACCACCAAGTCCTTGCTTCCGGTCATATGATTTGTAGCTCCGCTATCGAGCAACCATGATCCACCACCGGAAGCAAACACCTACAAGAGATCAATGCTTGGTTTTAGGTACCCGTTTTGTAATGGGTCCTTTGATGTTAGTAACAAGGGTCTTTGGAACCCAAATAGACCATTCAATGTACTCATGAAGAGAACCAACAAATTTGGCGTAAACATGCCCATCACTAGCACGGCATAACACATAAGAAGGATTAAAATCGCCGGCTTTGTTGGGAGGGGTGACATTGCCCTTCTTGACATTGTTCTTCTTCTTCTCCTCGGAGGCACTCTCTCCCTCCTTCACAAAGGTTTGCATGAGAGGAGGAGGTCGTTTGGTCTTGTCATTCTTCTTCTTGTTCTTGGAGTCGGGCACGTACCCAACCCCTTCCTTGGCCACAATCCCCTTTTGGTTGATCAAGAGATCGTTGAGGTTCTTCTTGCCTTGTATGCAAGTTGCAAGGCCTCTCTCAAGTTGTCCCTTTAGCTTAGTGTTCTCCTCTACGAGATGCACATGCTCACAACACAGGTTAGTAGCATTTGCATTATCAATTAACATCATACGAGGGAAAGTGGATTTTTCCTTGGTTAGCTTTCCTTGAAGTTGATCATGAGACTCTTTGAGGCTAGCATGAGAACCCTTCAAGACCTTGTGAGCCTGGTCAAGTAGATCAAACTCCTCTTTGAGTCTAGCAAGATCAACCTCAAGTTCGGCCTTCTCGGAGTTTAGCACATGAGAAACTATGAGGACATGATCATAATCTTTCTTTAACTTAGCATGATCAACGTTGTGTGACTCCTCAAGAGCCAAACGAAGACCACGCTCTTCCTCAAGAGCATTGGAAAGATCCGAAATCTCATCGGCATAGTCACGACTATGCCCTTCCATCTTAGTGATGGTGTCTTCGTGAGCCTCGATCATGTCATTGGCTTCACCAAGTTGTTCCAAGAGACAACAAAGTGCTTCTTGGATTTTCCCTTGAGTTTGCCCATAAAGGCCTCAAACTCGTTAGCCTCCACATTAGCTCCCTCAAGTTCATTAATGCTATCCGTCGAGAAGGATGATTAATGATGGTAGTTTTGATGTTGGAGTTACCTTGTTGGTGGCTTTAGCCATGAGGCACTTGGCGGTGATGCTCTCGTTGGGTGAGTCGAAGAGAGACACCCGTGACGTTGTTGCAATGGCAACGGAGGCCATGGCAACCGACTCATCATCTTCATCATCGTCATCATCCTCATTGTACTCTTCTTGCACAACCAAAGCCTTGGGAGGAGTCTTCTTGGTGAAGTTGTTCTTGTTGGGGAACGACTTGGCCTTGTCCTTTCGGATGAGCTTGCCACCATTGTCTTCCCTCTTCTCATACGGGCATTCCGCAACGAAATGACTCACGTTGCCGCAATTGTAGCAAGTCCTTACACGTTGCTTGCCCCTTCGTGCCACTCGAGTTGTTTTTGCTAAAGTTTGGCCTCGAGTTTTTCTTGCTCCAAAATTGCCTTGAAGCAAGTGCCATGTGTTCATGATATGCATACTTCGTATCTTCGGGGTTGCTCTCCTCTTCTTCCTCTTCTTCTTCTTCCACGGTGAGCTTGGCCTTCAATGCAAGGTTAGGCTTCTTTGCCCATTGAGAACGGAGCACCGCATTGTCGGCGGTCTTGTCCAAAATGTTCATGGCCACAAACTCATCCAACACTTCGCTTGAGGTCAAAGTGTGGAAGTCCGGTCTTTGACGAATGACGGAGGACATGGCCTTGTGATAGGGCATCATTGCCTTGAGGAATTTGCGCTTGATCCAATTGTCATCCGTGTCCTTGCTCCCGTGATCTCGTAGTGAGACCGCGAGTTTGGTTACTCTCCGATAAAGCTCACGAGGTTCTTCATCTTCTTTCATTGCAAACTCATCGGCCTCATCTTGTACCACTTCATAGTTGGAGCGTTGAATGCTTGCGCTTCCCCGGTAGAGAGAGACAACACAATGCCATGCATCTTTGGCCAAGGCGAAGGGACGAAGATGAGGTAGGTCTTCGGGTGGAATTGCATCTTGAATGATGAAGAGAGCATTCTCATTGAATTGATTGTCCGCGGCTTCTCAGGAGTGAAGTTGCTTGGATCATGTGGATAGAAACCTTCTTCAATGATTCTCCAAAGGTTAGTGTTCACATGATTTAAATGACGTTTAAAGCGTAAACCCAAGAATCAAAATCCTCATTTTTCACAATCTTAGGGGGAGGACCGGCATGATTCAAATGAGTGGAAGGAACCGGTCCACCATAAACAAGTGGTGGTTCCACATGGGCAAAGATGCCGGTGCCATTCTTACCACTAGAAGAAGGAGCCTTTTCACTACTAGCTTCCCCCTTTCGGGGATAGCATCCGTCACCTTGTTGGCGGGATCACCCACTTTCAACGGTGCGGTGGATAGTTTAAGCCCCTCAAGAAATTTAGTAAACATGCTTTCAACTTCGGTCGTCATGGAGGTTTTCAATGTCTCCAAGGCCACATTGAACTCCTCACGAGAGACCAAGGTTCCCCCATCCGTAGACGAGATCGGATTCACACCGGAGTGTTCCTCCACACCGTCTACGGTATCAACCATACTCTTTGGACGGTAAAGTCCTTAATAAAGAGACGAGGCTCTGATACCAATTGAAAGGATCGATATGGTTGACTAGAGGGGGGGAATAGGCAACTAACAATTTTTAGCTTTTCTTTAGCAATTTAAACTTTGCATCAAAGTAGGTTGTCTAGATATGCAACTAGGTGAGCAACCTATATGATGCAACACGGATAGGAACACAAGCAAGCAAGATATATGAAACAAATAAGCTTCCACAAGTAAAGGCATGAGATAACCAAGAGTGGAGACGGTGGAGACGAGGATGTGTTGCCGAAGTTCCTTCCCTTTGAGAGGAAGTACGTCTCCGTTGGAGCGGTGTGGAGGCACAATGCTCCCCAAGAAGCCACTAGGGCCACCGTAATCTCCTCACGCCCTCACACAATGCGAGATGCCGTGATTCCACTATTTGTGCCCTTGGAGGCGGCGACCGAACCTTTACAAACGAGGTTGGGGCAATCTCCACAACTCAATTGGAGGCTCCCAACGACACCACAAAGCTTCACCACAATGGACTATGGCTTCGCGGTGACCTCAACCGTCTAGGATGCTCAAACACCCAAGAATAACAAGATCCGCAAGGTATTAGTAGGGGAGAATCAAATATCTCTTGGTGGAAGTGTAGATCGGGGCCTTCTCAACCACTCCCGAGCAAATCAACAAGTTTGGTTGGCTAGGGAGTGAGATCGGGCGAAAATGGAGTTTGGAGTAATAATGGAGTTTTAATGGTGGAAGAGGTGAGTCAACGGGGAAGAAGGAGACCCTTTATATAGTGTGTGGAAAAGATCCAACCGTTACCCACCAACCAGCCCGCGGCCAGCGGTACTACCGCGCCTGGCCAGCGGTAATACCGCAAGGCTGCGCAGTACTACTGCTTTGCAACCAAGCGGTACTACCGCACGGCTGTGCGGTACTACCGTACCGACCCACGGTACTGCCGCAACCCCAGCACAGAACCGATAAACAGACGCACAGGAGCTGGGGGCGGTACTTCCGCACGCGCGGTACTACCGCGCCCCCCATGCGGTACTACCGCGAGGCAAAAATCCCAGCCAGGGGAGAAGGGAAACTTCCGTGCCTACTTCCGCAAAGAAACGGAAGTAGCAAAAACCCGACACAGTAGTACTGCCGAGGGGCGGTACTACTGCCTGACTGCATAGCGCGGTACTACCGCTCGACGAACGCGGTACTACCGTGGGCACCTGCGGTACTACCGCGAATGCCCACGGTACTACCGTTGACCTGGGAGCAGTACTACCGCAACCAACAACGGCAGCCAGACAAGGGAGGCAAGGAAACGAAGGAAGCTCCAAGGAAGGAGGGGATAAGAAGGAGACGTGTACGTGATGATTCCACCCAAACCTTTCCAACGCGGACCCCCTCTTAATAGTACGGCTTTCCTACGACTCAAATCCACCAAAAAGAAACATAGAAAAGACGCCGTCTTTGTCAGTCTTCGAGGGGCACCCAATCGTCTTGTGCCTAGCAAAGAAGTGTCTGGAATACTCATGGCACACGATTAGTCCGCAAACGCATTGTCATCAATCACCAAAACACTTAGGGATAAATATGTCCTTACACTATAATTCACTGGAACGTGATAAAAATCTGAAATTTTTACACATGATTGATATACAAATTTTCCACGTTGTCCTAATGTTTCAGATTTTTTGGAGTTCCAAAAGTATAGTTTTTGTTCAGATCATTACAGATTGTTCTGTTTTAGACAGATTCTGTTTTTAGTTGCATAGTGTGCTTGGTTTAATGATGCCATGTATTATATCGGGGGGTATAAGTCATGGAGAACTTAGAATACAATAGGTGTTATGCTATAATAATTATGAATGAGTTTACAACAGTACCTAAAGTTTATGATTTGTCTATTATACTAACGGATCTCACGAGGTTTCTGTTGAGTTTTGTGTGCTGAAGTTTTCAAGTTTTGGGTGAGATCATGATGGATGAAGGAATAAGGAGCGAAAATACCATAAGATTGGGGATGCCCAAGGCACCCCAAGGTAATATTCAAGGAAGACCCAAGCATCTAAGCTTGGGGATGCCCTAGATGGCATCCCCTCTTTCGTCTACAATTCATCGGTACGTTACTTGGAGCTACATTTCTATTCATCACATGATATGAGTTTTACTTGGAGCATCTTGTGCATAGTTTTATTTTGTTTGTTGTTTTTTGCAGCGTGAAACTGAGCCAAGGTTTTGTACAGCTCTCGATACTTCCCCAAGATAAGAAAATAAAAAAAAAAACATAAAAAAAAATCAGAAAAAAATAAAAAACAATATGGGGGAATTAAAAAAAAGGGAAACGAAGGGAACGAAGACCGACAAAAAATAAAAAAAAAAAAAGATAAAAAAAGAAGGACTTTTGGAGGAAAATAGAATAGAGTCTTGTGGGGAAAAGTGCGCAAACCTCTGCAGAGTGTACAAACTAATCATGGTTAGCCGTGTCCCCGGTTATGGACATCTTGAGTATCTGGTACTTGAATTATTGTGTTGATCTCATCACTTTACTTAATGAATTTGTTGGGTTATTAATGTTAATTTGGGATTGAGTTGGGGGTACCTTCTCAATATGTCATCAAACTTCGGAGTTAAATAAAATATATTTAAATTTTGTAGTTAAATAAAAATCTATTCCTTTTTGGGAGGGAAAAATTAGCTTTATGCAAATGATAACCATAGAGCCTCCACCAGCCAAATATGCATGTAGTGATAGCTGTTATTTGTTCATTGCTCTATAGTGTTATCTTGCCAACATATTCCATGTGCTGACCTACATGACTGCAACGTATCATGTTGCAGAATTTTTAGACGAAGAGTAAGGTGCGATAGGTCATTGTCATGCACTCAGTTCTGCCGTGGAGTTGGATGGACTCAGTTATCTTCGAAACTTCTGCAGTTATCTTGTTTAGATGGCCTTCAACCATATTATTGTAATAAGTACTCTTTATGAGACACTCGATGTAAGAAGTGTGTGATTGAACTCTGCAGTAAATCCTTGAGTACTATGTGTGTCAGCAATACCGATCCAGGGATGACACTTAAGCACAGAGAGTACGGTCCATTGGGATCGGGTCACTACAGTGCTACTTTGAAGCAAAAGTGTTGTAAAGGATACTAACAATGCCCCTTCTCTCTTTGTTTATTTTTTATTTTTATTTTATTTTTCTTTCTTTCTTTTCTTATTTTCTTCTTTTTTTCTTTTTTTCCTTTTCTTTTTATCTCATTGTCTAGAGCCTCATCCCGACTTGTGGGGGAATCATAGTCTCCATCATCCTTTTCTCACTGGGGCACTGCTCTAAAAATGGATAATTATGATCATCACACTTCTATTTACTTCTAACTCAAAAGAAATAAAATTTACAACTTGATACCTATGACAAAGTATGACTCTATATGATAGAGGCTAAGGTGTCCCGATGTTTCGATGAGATGGTGGCTATCGTTTTCTGTGGGAGTCGACCTTGACGATCCAACTACGAACGTGCGAGACGTCGCGCCTTAGCAATCGCTAAACCAACTTCCGAGGGTTATTGACCACGCCGGAGCACGATCAACCTGACCACGAGGGTCTGTTTCCTGCGAGCAAACGAAGAACAAGCAAGAAACTGAGATTGCAATCGGGATATTGCGAATATAAGATGAAAGCTTTATTGATCAAGGTGGGGTTCTGTGATGTCTTGGTCTGGTCGTTGGACACAAACGAAGTACGCGAAGTTGCAGCTATGGCGAACTTTTAATCTAAACAAAGCACCCAAAGTCTAAACGATGCCCTAAGGGCTGTATATATGGAGGAAGAGGGGGGAATTTCGTGGCCCTTGAGGGTGGGGTCCGAAACCAACCCTAACTCTTGTTTCCCCATACATACGGACTCTAAAAATAGCCTATACTTAAGTATTTCGAAATTACATGGGCCTGACCCATTAATAAGGTGATGCAGCACCTAGAATAGCCTATGGACGAATATTATGAAGTGGCATCTTGTATATTTCGTCCAAGGCTTCATGCACTCCTTATGGCGGCTTCAAAGTCCTGAAATCATCACTTGTAACTCCATTCTTGATCCCCTTGCGCATGCCATCAACTCCATGCGTGTTCTTGCTCCAGTGTTCATCCTTCTCCAAGCTAGGCCCTTCATTTGTAAGCAAAACAAATGTATCCAATTTAGGCAGCATCATAATCTCATGAACATTAGAATCATTACCAAGAAACGAAAGTACCTGATAATTTAATTGGCGTGCGCGAGCTCTAGTAATTGGTCCAGTATATGTAACAATAGGGGCTGTGGGTGTAACAATGGTATTGATTTCCTCATCATCCTCCCCTTCTTGAAATGAAGTCGTCCTCGACGGAAGCGCATCTTCCTCACCGAAATAAGGCTTCAAATCTGCAATGTTAAAAGTGGGACTAACCCCAAAATCTACAGGTAGCTCAAGTTTATATGCATTATCATTTATTTTCTCTAACACCTTAAAAGGACCATCAGCACGTGGCATTAGCTTTGATTTGCGCAGATTAGGAAATCTATCTTTACGCAAATGTAACCAAACAAGATCTCCAGGCGCAAACACAACATGTTTTCTACCCTTATCTCCAGCAAGTTTATATTTAGCATTCATATGCTCAATGTTTTCCTTAGTTAACTCATGCATTTTTAAAATCAATTCAGAACGTTCTTTAGCATCAAAATTAACCTTCTCTGAAGATGGAAGAGGCAACAAATCAATAGGTGCACAAGGTAGGAAACCATACACAATTTCAAAAGGGCACATCTTAGTAGTAGAATGCAATGAACGATTATAAGCAAATTCAATATGAGGCAAGCATTCTTCCCACATTTTCTTGTTATTCTTCAAAACAGCCCTAAGCATAGTAGACAATGTTCTATTGACTACTTCAGTTTGTCCATCAGTTTGGGGGTGACAAGTAGTACTAAAAAGCAGCTTAGTCCCCAACTTAGCCCATAAACATCTCCAAAAGTGGCTAAGAAATTTAGTATCACGATCTGAAACAATAGTATTTGGCACACCATGTAAGGGAATAATTTCACGAAAGAACAAATCAGCAACATTAACAGCATCATCGCTTTTATGACATGGTATAAAGTGTGCCATTTCCGAGAACCTATCCACGACAACAAATATGCTATCCCTCCCCTTCTTTGTTCGAGGTAAACCTAAAACAAAGTCCATAGATATATCCTCCCAAGGAACACTAGGTACAGGTAAAGGCATATATAAACCATGAGGATTGAGTCGTGACTTAGCTCTTTGACATGTAGTGCAGCGAGCAACAAAACGCTCAACATCCCATCTCATCTTTGGCCAAAAGAAATGTGTAGCAAGTATATCCTCTGTCTTCTTGACGCCAAAGTGTCCCATTAATCCTCCTCCATGCGCCTCCTGCAACAATAAAAGACGAACGGAGCTAGCTGGAATGCATAGCTTGTTAGCACGAAACACAAATCCATCGTTAAGAACGAACTTGTTCCAAGTTCTCCCTTCCTTACAATTCTGCAATACATCTTTAAATTCAGCATCATGAACATATTGATCTTTGATGGTCTCCAAACCAAATATTTTAAAGTCAAGTTGTGAAAGCATAGTATAACGACGAGACAAGGCATCAGCAATAACATTTTCTTTACCCTTCCTGTGTTTAATGACATAAGGGAAAGTCTCAATGAATTCAACCCATTTAGCATGTCTACGGTTCAGTTTTGCTTGACTTTTAATGTGTTTCAAAGATTCATGATCAGAATGTATAACAAATTCCTTGGGCCATAAATAATGTTGCCATGTTTCTAAGGTCCGAACAAGAGCATATAATTCTTTATCATAAGTAGAATAGTTCAGACTAGGCCCACTCAATTTTTCAGAAAAGTATGCAACAGGTTTTCCATCTTGTAATAACACACCTCCTAATCCAATTCCACTAGCATCACATTCAAGCTCAAAAGTCTTATTGAAATTAGGAAGTTGGAGTAAAGGAGCATGTGTCAACTTATCTTTCAATACCGTGAAGGCTTCTTCCTGTGCGGTACCCCAAACAAAAGGCACATCCTTCTTTGTAAGCTCGTTGAGAGGTGCAGCAATGGTGCTGAAATCTCTCACAAAACGCCTATAGAAACCAGCGAGGCCAAGGAAACTCCTCACTTGTGTGACCGTTTTGGGCTGCGGCCAACTCTCAATAGCTTCAATCTTGGCTTTATCAACTTCAATTCCCTGTGGAGTAACAACATAGCCAAGAAAAGATACTCGGTCGGTGCAAAAGGTGCACTTTCCAAGGTTTCCAAACAAACGTGCATCACGTAGAGCAATAAAAACAGCACGTAAATGTTCCAAATGTTCCTCCAAAGATTTGCTATAAATCAATATGTCATCAAAGTAAACTACCACAAATCGTCCAATGAAAGCACGTAAAACTTCGTTCATTAACCTCATGAAAGTACTAGGTGCATTAGTTAACCCAAAAGGCATGACTAACCACTCATATAATCCAAACTTAGTTTTAAATGTTGTTTTCCATTCATCTCCCAATTTCATACGAATTTGATGGTATCCACTATGCAAATCAACTTTGGAGAATATTGTAGAGCCACTCAATTCATCAAGCATATCATCTAACCTAGGAATAGGATGACGATAACGAATAGTAATATTATTAATGCCTCTACAATCAACGCACATACGCGACGTACCATCCTTTTTCGGCACTAAAATGATAGGAACAGCACAAGGACTAAGGGATTCGCGTATATAACCTTTGTCGAGCAGTTCTTGTACTTGACGCATAATCTCCTTCGTCTCCTCTGGATTGGTACGGTATGGTGCACGGTTGGGTAGCGAAGCACCGGGAATTAAGTCAATTTGATGCTCAATCCCTCGAATAGGTGGTAATCCCGGTGGCACGTCTTGTGGAAAGACGTCAGCGAACTCCTGCAAAATGTTAGTGACAGCAGGGGGCAAAGAGGAAGGCACGTCCTCGAATGAAAATAATGCCTCTTTGCACACAAAAGCATAGCAAACAGATTTGCTGAAATCTAGCTCATCAATATCAGATTTGGTGGCAAGTAAACATGCACTTTTCAATTTAATTTCAGAAACAAACAGTAGATGGTTTATTATTAGGCTTCATTTGGTGCTCAAATTCTTTTGCCACAATCTGATTTTCACTCTTATTTTCTCCTGTTTTGCTTTATTAGCTCTATTAATATCATCTTTCAAAATGGAATCAGGAGTCATAGGAAGCAAAGTAATATTTTTATCGTTATGAACAAGAGTATACTGATTGTTTCTACCATGGTGTACAGAATTTTTATCAAATTGCCATGGTCTACCAAGTAATAAGGAACATGCTTGCATAGGTACCACATCACAATCAACATAATCAGCATATGTAGAGATACTAAAATGCACACGAACAGTACGTGTTACCTTAATCTTGCCGCTGTTGTTGAACCATTGGATGTAGTAAGGATGTGGATGTGGTCTTGTGGTGAGAGATAGCTTCTCCACCATCTCCATGCTAGCCAAGTTATTGCAGCTCCCTCCATCTATGATCACGCGAACAGAACGTTCCTTCACAACTCCCTTTGTATGGAACAAATTATGCCTCTGATTTTGCTCAGCTTGTGTAACCTGCACACTCAAAACACGTTGAGCAACTAAACATTCATACCTGTCAGCATCTTCAGGAGCCATGTATTGCGTCTCATGATCAGAATCGTCTCCACCGTGTTCGTCACGTGTAATAAGAGCCAAAGTCTCCTCATCATAGTCACTAGCGGACTCATACCCACCATCCTCAGTAACAATCATCACACGCTTAGATGGGCATTCTCTCGCATAATGACCTCCACCCTTGCAACGTCGACAAATAATATCATGTGTTTGCCCTGTTGATGCCATGGATGAAGAAGAGCTCTTTGCAGGCCCAGAAGGTGTGCTCTTGGCAGATAGTGGTGATTGTGCCTGCTTTATTGTATCACGGTTGGAGGTGGCAGCCGACGGAGGCGCCGGTGTAGCAGAACGTGTGGAAGTAGATGATGCACGTGGTGTCCATGATGAAGGTCGACCTGCAGAAAAGTTAGTCCGCGCCAATGCCTGTCGATCCTGCACTTCACGTTCAGCTTTACAAGCAAGATGGAATAAACGAGTGATATTAGTATACTCCTTATACTCTAGAATCGTCTGAATCTCTCTATTTAATCCACCCATAAAACGTGCAAGCATAGCTTCATTCTCCTCAACAATACCACATCTAATCATGCCAGTTTGTAATTCCTGATAATATTCTTCTACAGAATTTTTTCCCTGTCTTAAGCGCTGCAATTTTTGAAGTAATTCACGTTGATAATATGGTGGAACCCAACGAGTACGCATAGCAGTTTTCAAAGCAGCCCAAGTAGCCGGAATAGGATATAATCTACAATGCTCAGACCACCAAACACATGCAAAACTAGTGAAAGCACAAACAGCAGCAGGAACACGTCTCTCCTCGGGATATTGTAAACATGTAAATCGTTGTTCAGTTTCTAACTCCCAAGTAAGATATATATCAGGAACATATCTACCCTCAAATGGTGGAATATTCAATTTTAGTTTAGGGAGATGGTCATGATCTCGTACCTGAGGGTGAGCCCTACCATTGCCATTATTTGCATGTGGACGACCTGGTGGTTGCTGTGCTGGTGGTGGCACGTAGTTCTGATTTTGATCAACCTCATCCTCATAATCTCCCACATAATCATCCTCCTCCACATCAGCAGTAGGAGCCACAGAAGTATCAACAGCAGCACCAGCAGTTTGGCCCGACTGAAGAGGGACACGGCTCGCTCGGCGGAGGGCTGTTTCCCGACGTGGAGGTAGTCGGTGTTGTTGCTGTTGTTGCAGAGGTGCGGCAGGAGCAGCCGGTGGTGGTGGTGGAAAACGCGAAAGCAATTCAGCAAACTTGTTATCGAGCTTTGTTTCAAACGTCTTCTCCATGCCATCTATCTTCTCCATGGCCTCTTCAAATCTGTTTATCACATCTTGCACCTGTCCACTCATCATTTGCTGAAACGTATCATGAAGCTCCTTGTTCGTCAAGTTCTCCCAGTCAGTCTCGTCAGCTTGTGATCCTGGCCATGGTTAGCAGCAATAGAAACACACAAGAATATGATCCTACAGACTACTAACAAGTGGTGGTGGTGGCGGGTGTCACAAATCCGTCAAGCAAATCTCAAATTCTTACCAGTTCTTACCCAGCAGCAGGCGGTGATCGGCAACCGTTGTAGTCAAAACTCTCAAAAGCTTGGATAGAGCGATTGCCAGGGAGAGTCAAACGCACGATGTAGATGTATGTGGAGCTGGGAAGGCTTATAGTATGGTAGCAAAAAGGGTCAGCAATAATCAATTCAGAGATGCAAAGTTGAATAAACGCTCAACGACGGTACTGTGCTGGTCCTAGGCTAGACCGTGCTAGAGACGCGAGCCTAGAACACTAACAAAATCACGGCGCTGCACGTAAATAAGGGAAAAGCACACTCTGGAACTTTTTTTTTCGCTCTTTTTTTTGCGCTCCTTTTTTTTGCGCTCCTCTTTTTTTTTGCGAAAAATCACTATAATGGCGAGTGTCTCAAAACTCTTCCCTCGTCAAACTGATAGGATGGGCACGAAAAAAAAAAATTCACTTTTTTTTCGGAAATCAGGGCAGCGACGACGAAAAAGTGCGACAAAAAATCACTATGATGGCACGTGGCTCAAAAGACTCAGAAAAGCCTAAAAATAGGATAGGGAAAAAAATTTGCCCGGGTCTCAGACTCTTTTTTTTTCGAGACCTACGCAGGCAAGGAAACACGAATCGGAATTTAGATTGATCTCAAGAACAAACCTAATATGAGAAGAACTCGGATTGGTGGTGGATATATGGTTGTGGTATATGGCAGCGGTGGTGGTATATGGTAGCGGTGGTGGTATATGGATACAGATTGGTGGTGGTATATGGATACGGATTGGTGGTGGTATATGGATATGGATTCAAAGCGGTGGCGGATAAGCAAAAGTGGTAGATGGGCGATGATGATGGCGGCGTGACAACTTATGACCAGAACTCGAAACTCTAAAAGACTAGACTCTAAGACCAGCAACTTGACACGACGATGCAACCGCAAATTCAACAAAGCAAAAACCCTAAAAAGATTATGCAAAGGCTCAGATTGGTTCGGATATGATGAACTAACCCTAATTTTTTTGCTTTTTCGTGGACTGTAGGTATGAAGAACAGACTCAATCTAATCTACGAAAAACTGTAAAATCTCACCGAGCAACCTGGAAATCTGATACCACTTGATAGAGGCTAAGGTGTCCCGATGTTTCGATGAGATGGTGGCTATCGTTTTCTGTGGGAGTCGACCTTGACGATCCGACTACGAACGTGCGAGACGTCGCGCCTTAGCAATCGCTAAACCAACTTCCGAGGGTTATTGACCACGCCGGAGCACGATCAACCTGACCACGAGGGTCTGTTTCCTGCGAGCAAACGAAGAACAAGCAAGAAACTGAGATTGCAATCGGGATATTGCGAATATAAGATGAAAGCTTTATTGATCAAGGTGGGGTTCTGTGACGTCTTGGTCTGGTCGTTGGACACAAACGAAGTACGCGAAGTTGCAGCTATGGCGAACTTTTAATCTAAACAAAACCCAAAGTCTAAACGACGCCCTAAGGGCTGTATATATGGAGGAAGAGGGGGGAATTTCGTGGCCCTTGAGGGTGGGGTCCGAAACCAACCCTAACTCTTGTTTCCCCACACATACGGACTCTAAAAATAGCCTATACTTAAGTATTTCGAAATTACATGGGCCTGGCCCATTAATAAGGTGACGCAGCACCTAGAATAGCCTATGGACGAATATTATGAAGTGGCATCTTGTATATTTCGTCCAAGGCTTCATGCACTCCTTATGGCGGCTTCAAAGTCCTGAAATCATCACTTGTAACTCCGTTCTTGATCCCCTTGCGCATGCCATCAACTCCATGCGTGTTCTTGCTCCAATGTTCATCCTTCTCCAAGCTAGGCCCTTCATTTGTAAGCAAAACAAATGTATCCAATTTAGGCAGCATCATAATCTCATGAACATTAGAATCATTACCAAGAAACGAAAGTACCTGGTAATTTAATTGGCGTGCGCGAGCTCTAGTAATTGGTCCAGTATATGTAACAGTAGGGGCTGTGGGTGTAACAATGGTATTGATGTCCTCATCACTATATGATGCCTCTGGCGTGTACCAGATGTGCAATGATCTAGCATAACATGTATGAAAAATGATGAACGGTGGCTGAGCCAAACTACTATGTCAGCTATATGATCATGCAAAGCAATATGACAATGAATGCTCAAGTCATCAAACGGAAGCGGTGGAAGTTGCATGGCAATATATCTCGGAATGGCCATGGAAAAGCCATAATAGGTAGGTATGGTGGCTGTTTTGAGGAAGATATAATAAGGCTTATGTGTGATAGAGCGTATCATATCACGGGGTTTGGATGCACCTGCGAAGTTTGCACCACGTCTCGATGTGAGAAAGGGCAATGCACGTACCGTAGAGGCTAGCAAATTGCGGAAAGGTAAGAGTGCGTATAATCCATGGACTCACATTAGTCATAAAGAACTCATATACTTATTGCAAAAGTTTATTTAGCCCTCGAAGCAAAGTACTACTACGCATGCCCCTAGGGGGATAGATTGGTAGGAAAAGACCATGCTCGTCCCCGAGCCCACTCATAAGGAAGACAATCAATAATAAATCATGCTCCAACTTCATAGCATAACGAGAGACTATACGTGCATGCTTCGGGAATCACAAACCTTAACACCAATATTCTTACTAAACACAACCATTTACTAGTACCTCCCACATATTCCATCTCTATATCGCAAAACTATTGCAAGGAATCAAACATATCATATTCAGTGATCCATAAGTTTTATGTAGGATTTTATGACTAACCATGCAATTGACCAATTCCTGTTGACTCTCTAAATAGATATAAGTGAAGCATGAGAGTTTAATTCTTTCTACAAAAGACCATGCTCTAACAAATATAAGTGAAGCAAAAGAGCATTCTTCAAACAACGGTTTTCTATGTGAAGAGAAACAGGCAATCCAAACTTCAAATGATATAAGTGAAGCACATGAAGCATTCTATAAAGCCATACTCAAAAGATATAAGTGAAGTGCAATGAGCATTCTATAAATCAACCAGGACTATCTCATACCAGCATGGTGCATAAAATAAAAGTGAAAACTAAATGCAAAAGACGCTCCAAGATTTGCACATATCGCATGAACGAAACGAATCCGAAAACATACCGATACTTGTTGAAGAAAGATGGGATGCCTTCCGGGGCATCCCCAAGCTTAGACGCTTGAGTCTCCTTGAATATTTACTTGGGGTGCCTTGGGCATCCCCAAGCTTGAGCTCTTGCCTCTCCTCCTTCTCCTCACATCGAGACCTCCTCGATCTTCGAACACTTCATCCACACAAAACTTAACCGAACTTTTAGTGGCGGGGTTAGTGAATATGGCAATGAAATCCCATCATGTACTTTGTAACATTATTGTATAATTATAAACAAACATTACCCACTGTATGCTATCACAATTCTATGGCCCCAAGTCAAGGAGGCTTCAACAAGAATTCAAACATACCAAATAATGAAGCTATAACAGCAATCTGTGAAAACAGGACAGTCTGTAAAGATTTGAACATCCACCATACTTCTGTAACTCAAAAATTCTGAAAATTAGGAAAAATAAAAAATTTTGTATAGAAGACTGTGCAAAAGTTTCAGAACCGTTTGACGTTCCAGTAAAAAATGTAAAATCGAGCACTACAGCCAAAGTTTCTGTTTTGCACCGCACAAACCAACAAGCAATCTAATCATCCTAAAGGCAAACTTGGCACATTATTTTTATAATACAATGGAATTGTACAAGGGGATAATTATTTTTGTGAGAATCTTCATGAAAAATTCTACATTGCTTCCATGAGCATGAACGCAAGTGTTCAAGGTCGACCCTCACTTCTCCAATGCATAACTTCCAATCGCTCCTCTTTTGTGAAAAGGTTTTTAAGTTCCCCTCTATATTTATTTGTTTTTAAAATTTATAAAAGCACTCAACAGAAATAAATGACTCTCTAAAACTTCCGGGTTGTCTCCCTGTCAGTGCTTTCTTTAAAGCCATTAAGCTCGGCATAAAGTCCTCAATGATTGAATCCACCCCGAATCCCAAGGTATTTCAAAGCCAATTTTAATTAGCAATGATTTATCTTTTAGGAGTGAGCACAAAGCAACATATATCAAGCAATGACAAAGTCTAACTCTCTTCCTATGCATCGGTATGTCATAAAAGAACAATTCATGCACTTCTAGTAAAGGCCAAAACATAGCATAAGCAGTTTCTTGCAATTCTATCGTGTTGGAAATATAGAGAGGCGGGAATATAGTTCCTCTCTCATAATAATTGCAAGTAGGATCAGCAAGCACATGCATATTACATTCATCAAAATTATCATGTGCAATGGTAAAAGGTAGCCCATCAATGTAATCCTTAATAAGTGCAAACTTCTCCGATATAGTGTAGTTTGGAGAATTCAAAAAGATAATAGTACTATCATGTGTGGGTGTAATAGCAACAATGTCATTCTTAACATAAGGAACTATAGTAAGTTCATCTTCATCAAGTTCATTTCCATAAGCATAATTCATATTGGCATCTTGGCCACAAGAATAGCAAGCATCAAGTTCATCAAAAAAGGATATTTCAAACGAATCAACGGGGTCATAGCAATTATCATGGCATTCATCCTTTGGTAAGAACGAAGGGAAATTAAATAATGTATGAGTTGAAGAGTTACTCTCATTAGAAGGTGGGCACGAGTAGCTAATCCGATCTTCCCCTCCATTTGTTCGTCGCTCTCCTCATCATCTTTTTCATCCAATGAGCTCGCAGTTTCATCAATTTCTTTTTCCATAGACTCCTACAAAATATTAGTCTTTTCTTGGACAGCAGAGTTATTCTCAATAAATACATCAATATTGTAATTGTATTTGTAATTATCATAGCAATATTTAAGGATATCAAGATTTTCAGGTCTATAAACTGAATCATCAAAATCTTCAAACAAAGATTAAATTTCATATGCCCCCTTAAAGGCAAAAAATTCTTCTATTCGTTCCACATGATAGTAATCATATATACGATTAGCATAAGAAGCTAAGGTTTCATTATCATTAAATTTGCATGAAAAGGGAAGATGTGGAGCGTTCATCTTAGAGCAACAAGTATAATCATATCTCAAGCATACATTCCAAGAATACCACTTCAATATATGAATTTGATCCCATAATAATTTTCCTTTATGAGTCAAGCGATAATCCCTAAAGTATTCACGTTGATCCAACATTACTCCCATTATCAAGTTGAATGGGGTTTTCTCAAGATTATCAAAGTAGTGCATAATATTTTTCACATAATGAGCATCGAGGGTTTTAGGAGGTTCCCCATCTCCATGAGTAGCAAGTACAACTAATTTTATTTGGTATTTCGTGTTCTATATCCATAACTAAAGATAGAGAACAACTTAGAACATGAAATAAAAACTACTTAGTGATAAAGAAAACAAGAACACACGAGAATATTCACCCCACGCTACTGCTCCCCGGCAACGGTGCGAGAAAAAAGGTCTTGATAACCCACAAGTATAGGGGATTGTTTGTAGCCTTCTTCGATAAATAAGAGTGTCGAACCCAAGAGGAGCTAAAGGCAGAACAAATATTCCCTCAAGTTCTATCGACCACCGATACAACTCTACGCACACTTGACGTTTGCTTTACCAGAAACAAGTATGAAACTAATTTGTAGGTGTGATGCTAGAACTACTTTGCAAGAATAAAACTAGAAGTACTTTGCAAGATAATAAAAGTTAGCTGTTTAGAAAAAGGTTTGTGTCAACAAGGAAGTTATTTGTCCCTAGGGAATCGATAACAAGTATCGATAATCATTCTTGTAATTTATATACGAGGGAGAGGCATGAGCTAACATACTTTCTCTACTTGGATCATATGCACTTATGATTGGAACTCTAACAAGCATTCACAACTACTAAAGATCATTAAGGTCATGAAACCCAACCATAGCATTAAGTAACAAGTCCTCTTTATTCCATACGCACCCCACCTACTCGGGTTTAAGCTTCTGTCACTCTCGCAACCCACCATAAGAAATCATGAACGCATTGCAACACCCTACAGCAGGGCCCCTCACGTTTGCGCGAGAACGGAGGGCACCATAGGACAACACCATAAATAAAATATACAATCATACCAACCAAGATCATGATTAACCCATAGGACAAAAAAGATCTACTCAAACATCATAGGATAACCATAGATCATTAGAAATAATATATGGAGTTGAGCACCCTGTTTAAGTAGAGATTACAACGGGGAGAAGAGGTGTTACACCACTGCATAGAGGGGGAGAAAGTTGGTGTTAACGGTAGCAAGATTGTTGATGTAGATCGCCATCCCGATCATTGCCCCGGTGGCACTCCGCCGCCACCGGAAGTGAGGGGGAGAGAGCCCCCCTCCTCCTTCTTCCTTGGTGAGGGATTCCTGGATCAAGGGGTCCTCGGGCATCCGGGCTATGCGATGTGGGCCGGACTAATGGGCCATGAAGGTACAACACAAAAGACTTCTTCCCGTGTTCGGATATGAAGATTACTTCTTCTGTAAACCGAATCTGTACAACCCTAGATCCCTCCGATGTTTATATAAACCGGAGGGTTTAGTCTGTAGAGGCAATCATAATCATACATGCTAGACTTCTAGGGTTTAGCCATTACGATCTCGAGGTAGATCAACTCTTGTAACCCCATATTCATCCAAGATAATCAAGCAGGAAGTAGGGTATTACCTCCATCGAGAGGGCCCAAACCTGGGTAAACACCATGTCCCTGCCTCTTGTTACGTTCGATCCTCAGACGCACAGTTCGGGACCCCCTACCTGAGATCTGCCGGTTTAGACACCGACATTGGTGCTTTCATTGAGAGTTTCGATTGTGTCGTCGTCGGAAGGATCGATGGCTCCATCAGTCATCTACAACAATGCAACCCTGAGGGAGGACTTTCTCCCCGGCCAGGCCTTTGTGTTTGGGGGCTTCGCACTGCGGGCCAACTCGCTTGGCCATCTAGAGCAGATTGACAGCTACACCCCAGGTCACCAGATTAGTTTTCGAAATCTGGATTATGTCCCTGATCTCCGAGGAGACTTGAACTTACAAGGGTTCGCGACCCCAACCTCCGCTCTAGCCTTAGATCCGGAGCGCATCACCAGGTCCGAAGATGGGACGTTCGAGCCCGCCGGACTCCCTGCGGCTATTAAGCCTAGTACGGGTGAGGGAGTCCTGGATTAGGGGGTCTCCGGACAGCCGGACATATCCTTTTGCCGGACTGTTAGGAATATGAAGATACAAAATTAAAGACTTCGCTCGTGTCCGGATGGGACTCTACTTGGCGTGGAAGGCAAGCTAGGCAGTACGGATATGGATATCTCCTCCTTTGTAACCGACCTTGTGTAACCCTAACCCTCTCCGGTGTCTATATAAACCGGAGGGTTTTAGTCCGTAGGACAACATACAATCATACCATAGGCTAGCTTCTAGGGTTTAGCCTCTCCTGATCTCGTGGTAGATCAACTCTTGTAATACCTCATATCATCAAGAATAAATCAAGCAGGACGTAGGGTTTTACCTCCATCAAGAGGCCCCGAACCATGGCTAAATCGTCGTGTCCCCTGCCTCCTGTTACCATCCGCTTAGACGCATAGTTCGGGACCCCCTACCCGAGATCCGCCGGTTTTGACACTGACATTGGTGGTTTCATTGAGAGTTCCTCTGTGTCATTGTCGTTAGGCTTGATGGCTCCTACGATCATCGATAGCGATGCAGTCCAGGGTGAGACTTTTCTCCCTGGACAGATCTTTGTGTTCGGCGGCTTCGCACTGTAGGCCAAACTCGCTTGGCCATCTGGAGCAGATCGAAAGTTACGCCCCTGGCCACCAGGTCAGGTTTGGAAGCTTAAACTACACGGCCGATATCCGCGGAAGACTTGATCTTCGATGGATTCAAGCCTCTGCCTTGTGCGTCACGCGGTCACGATGAGTACGATTTAGCTCTACCATCAGATAGTGTTCAGGAGATCGCACCAGCAGACGCTCTTACCCTCAATTTGGAGCCAGTTGCGCCGTCCATGGACGGGTGGATGGACCCCACCACGGAGGCCTTACCCTCAGCGGCGATCGAGCTGAACATCAACCTTACCCTGTATGAGAGCCGTGTTGTCAACTGCCGGATCCTTCTCCGGCCACGGACTCCGAACCGCCTGCGCCCGTTCCTGGCGAATCGATTGGGTGCCGATCATGGAGTTTAACTCCGCGGATTTTTTCAGCACTCTCCCTTTGGCCGACATAGTGAACTCATTAAGGTCTCTCTCCTTGTCAGGAGGATCCTGGCCGAACTATGTCCGGCAAGATTGGGATGCAGATGATGAGAAATTCGCTGCCCATCCACCACCCACTTAGTAGCCACTATCAACGACTTAACCTGACATGCTTGACTTCTGACTCCGAAGACATCGACGGTATGGACGACGATGCGGGAGACGAAGAGGAACCACTGCCCATAGGGCACTGGACAGCCACCTCATCATACGATATATACATGGTGGACACACCCAAAGAAGGCAATGGCGACGAGACAGCGGAGGATGACCCCTCCAAGAAGCAACCCAAGCGTCGATGTCAGCGGCACCGCTCTAAGTCCCGCCAAAGCAAAAGTGGTGATACTGGCACAGGAAATAATAACACTCCGGATAGTA